>NC_079189.1:529054469-529269487 GCF_029499605.1 Hyla sarda
TGTGCAGGATTGCGACCAGCCATCTTACCACTGTAAAGAGCAAACTTAAAATAATCAGAATTTATATAGATGAACATGTAAAGCACTTTTAAAGTATTTTTTCCTATTTTAGAGTTTTACTGTCATTAGAAAAAGCTTCTGGAACGTTGTCCAGACGTGTCAAAAGTTTTGATTGCACCTAGTCTTCTGGGAGCCACTGCAATAACTAGTTATAAACCGGGAAAGCTCATTCCCCAGCTGTCAATCAAATCTGACCTTTACTCTGTACAAGTCTATGCAGAAAAGAGTCATACCTACCAGTCTGCATGTCAAGTGTGCTGCCACTCGCTTCTCCAGCTTATAATCCGGCTTGATCACAGCGGGTCTTCGGAGACCCATTACGATCAAAACTTTTAGCATTTCTGGGCAACATGTCGAAAGTTTTTTTCTAATGACAGAGCCCCTTTATACCAGTGTTTTTCAACTGGTGCCTTGGCAAAGCACTTCTCATTGTCTGCAGCCATGTTCTATAAAACTGTAGCTTTGTTCCTCTCTGCCGTTCTACAGTGTGCTGATTGTTTCCTTGTATATATCATTGAGCGCTATGGAGAAACGATGCCTCCTCCACTGCGCCTGCACTGTGTAATGCTATGGAGGAAGCAGAGTGACATGTATGGCCACATGCTCCTCCAGACGACTTTGTATAAGACACAACCCAGGTCCAGCTCAACTACTTCCCACTGGTTGTGCACGGATTTGCATCAGGTGCAAAGCAGCAGTATACACAATGAAGAGAAGATTATCCAGCACTTCAAAAGCTTTGGATTGTGTATGTTCCTTCGCAGGACTCCATGATTTGTAAGAGGAAATCAGCCACTATAACGGCAAACAAGGGGAAGAATGGAGCTACAGTTTTACAGAACGGGGATGCAGACAGAGTGTTACAGGGGGACTTATCTAGAGGTGAGGGAGAAGCTACCTAGATGGGGCAAACAACCTGCTGGTAGTCTTACCTACAAGGGAGGAAGAAGGTACCTGAATGGGGAAACTATTTGCTACCATAGAACAAGCTGCATACTGAGGGTGGGAGAATGCAATGAGTGTAGGTGTGCCCTGCATTAGAAAAAAAAATTCAGAGGTGTGCTATACAAGCTACAAAAAAAATGTATGAATAAGTTGTGAAACACTACTTAATCTAATGGGAACTCAACATCAAATGTTGAAGGTAATAATTATATTGCCGTTGGAATGTCGATGGGCTCATTTGCCGTAGTTTGCCGCACGCTGAGAACTGTGTGACAAAACCACATGTGGTATCCTAATCAGATTCTGGCAGATTTTGACTGCCAATTTCGTCCTTTTCCCAATGAGAGCTAAATATATATTTATGATAGATAGATTTTTATTAGGGATGCACCGAAATGGAAATTTTGGTGCGAAACAGAAAATTTAGGCTGCTGTGCTTGGCCAAAAACCGAAAATGCATTGCCCCACCTACTTTTTTAATATATTTTTTGTATTGTATTATTTGCCGTCAACCTCTTCTGCTGGACTTGCCCAAGAAAGTTCCGAGCCACACTCCCCAGATTTGTTCTGCCGAAAATGCCGAAAGGGCCATTTTCGGCCGGTAATTTTCGGTGCATCCCTAATGTGTGTGTGTGTGTATATATATATATATATATATCTGATCAATTTCAATATTTCTAGACCAGTGTCTCGCAACCAGGGCACTTCTAGCCTAAGGCTGTCCGAGCATGCTAGGAGTTGTAGTTTTGCGACAGCTGGAGGTAATTCCAAAGCTTCTGCAAATGTGTATAATAAAAAAAAAAAAAAAAAAAAATTGTGTATGATTGAACAGATTGATTCGTGCAGGGATACAATGCAATATGATTTACATAGGCAGTAATGTTAAAAAATAAAAATAAAAAAGAAAATAAAAAAAACATTTAAACTGATATTCCACCCGTCAAAAAAATCAGGTGAAAACTAAAAGACTAAAAAGGGTGCATTTGTTGGATAAGATTTGTCTATAAAAGTCAATGGATACATCTAGAATATACGACCTTCAAGGTCAGAATTGTATGAGCTCGGCAGATTCAAAAATTGCTATGTAAATGCAGCCTAAATTGTTCAATTCTGGGTGTAATCCGTTCAATGTCATCTATTTTTATAAGTACCGGCAGTACACCTAAGGCTTTTACCGCTTTATTTTAGGAAACAGAAAGAATCTTGTATAGAAAAGATGCCAATTATAGAGACAGATGTAGTCTCTCCATGCCGACACGCGTTCTAAAGCAAGCAATTACGGCATAAAAACAGACATAGAAGGAGATGCTATCGAGGAATCTAAGAACATCACAGATCTGTCTCAACGTTTGGGGGGCTTGTCAGCATTAAGCAACATCAATGCATTGTCAGGAATGAACTTTTTTTTTTCCTCCCTTCTATAAAAGCAATCTGATCTCATTTTTTCCCAAGGTGCATTACAGGAGCAGCGTGTGAATAGAAATACTGTACCAATGACAACCAGTGAGAAGGACCGGTGATAGGCTGTGCACAATGAAGAGACTGGTGGGGTGAGTGGTTGCTATAGTAACCCCGGGGAGAGATTTTTCTCCTTATTTCCAGAGTCCCACTGCAGGCCGAGTAAACTCTAATTTACAATCTACACATGCGTTAATTATCTAACCTGCGCCAGACTCCCCGCCGCCAACCGCTCCGAGAAAGGAGAAAAACTACCTATGTGCAGGAGACCTCATCTGGATTCTACCCATATAGCTCCCAAGGCTTCTGTGGCCCTGTGGGTGAATTCTCATTACCATATGTTCGGTAAATGGTAAAAAAGTAAATACTGTTAACAGAGGGTTAAAAGTCGAAAGCAGCGCTGAGGCTTGTAACCCATTGAATTAAGGATGCCCTGGCTACTGACTGACTGTCTGATCCCAGCTTGACACACATGAATTATAAATGAAATAATGGATGAAAGGGAGAGTTATTGCCATGACTGTATTCATTAGGTGGAATAGTTTACTGTACATAACCCCTGCTCCCAATTCCTGAGCAAAGTGAAGGGTAATTCTGTTATTCTTTTCCAACTGGTCGCCTCAGCAGGTCTGGAAACACAAGTGTAAAATCCTGCTGAGGGAACGGCTCTGACCCTGCAGCAATGTAATAAAGCACAAAGTCATCTAACCAGGAGCCAGGGGGACATGACTGTATATAGTTTTAAGGCCACTACTCTCTGCTGCTGATCTTGTGGAGACCCACACAACCAGAAAACATTGTGGCACATTTGCTACTGATATTGCAACTATATGATGGAACATGTTGCACCAAAAATTGACACATGCTGTTTAACACATTTATTACTTTTTCTACCATGTCCAATATAGGGATATTACTTAATTAAAAGGGGCATGGTTTGTACATGTTGTACATCTTGGCAAATCAATAACCTTTCTAATATACTTTATAAGAGAAATTTTATTTTTATAGAAATCATGGCTTACAAAATCATGGCTTTGTCTAAGCCTAAGCACAGGCATGGACAAAGTCCAGTAAGTGAGGGTGGGCTAGCACTCCTCTTTGTCTGACAGGACAGGAGAGAGCACAGAGGAGCGCTATCAGACAGGAGAGAGCACAGAGGAGTGCTATCAGACAGGAGAGAGCACAGAGGAGTGCTATCAGACAGGAGAGAGCACAGAGGAGTAATATGAGACAGTAGAGAGCACAGAGGAGTAATATCAGACAGTAGAGAGCACAGAGGAGTAATATCAGACAGGAGAGAGCACAGAGGAGTAATAGACAGGAGAGAGCACAGAGGAGTCCTTTCAGACAGGAGAGAGCACAGAGGAGTCCTTTCAGACAGGAGAGAGCACAGAGGAGTCCTTTCAGACAGGAGAGATCACAGAGGAGTCCTTTCAGACAGGAGAGAACACAGATGAGTCCTATCAGACAGGAGAGAGGACAGAGGAGTGCTATCAGACAGGAGAGAGCACAGAGGAGTGCTATCAGACAGGAGAGAGCACAGAGGAGTGCTAGCCCACCTTCACTTACTGGACTTTGTCCAAGCTGAATCACAGGCATGGACAAAGCCATGATTTCTATAAAAAGGAAATTAACTTTTCTAATATACTTCATAAGAAGAGTTTATGTTTTGCCAAGATGCACAACATTTAAAAAGTTTTTGTATCAGACAGTGCCCATTTAAGACATGCAGCAAAATTGTACCAGAATTTTGCACAGGATAATTCAACAAAAATGTGGCGTAAAACATAGACTAAACAGCTTTAAAGGGGTACTCCGCCCCTAGACATCTTATCCCCTATCCAAAGGATAGGGGAGAAGATGTTAGATCGCTGCGGTCCCGCTGCTGGGGACCCAGGGATCGCCGCTGCGGCACCCAGCCATTATTATTGCACAGAGCGAGTTCGCTCTGTGCGTAATGACGGGCGATACAGGGGCCGGAGCAGCGTGACGTCATGGCTCAGCTCCTCATGACATCACGACCCGTCCCCTTAATGCAAGTCTATGGCAGGGGGCGTGACAACCGCCACGCCCCCTTCCCATAGACTTGTATTGACGGGGGCGGGCCGTGACATCACGAGGGGCGGAGCCTTGACATAACAATGCTCCGGCCCCTGTATTGCCCTTCATTACGTGCAGAGCGATCTCGCTCTGCACAGTAATGATAGCGGGGTGCTGCAGCAGCGATCCCCGGGGTCCCCAGCAGTGGGACCGCGGCGATCTGACATCTTCTCCCCTATCCTTTGGATAGGGGATAAGATGTCTAGGGGCGGAGTACCCCTTTAAAAGGTGTATTCCAGTTATTAAAATGCATCACCTATCCTGTGTCCTCAAACCTTTTGGGACCCCTTAATGTCTATAATGGAGTCCCAACTTTCTTGCTATATTCTCTGGTGGTATCTATTGCTCTTTGATAGACAAATGAAGCATGTAACATCTACCGCTCCATGCAGTGCGGAAAGTTGGGGCTCCTTTCTAAAAATTGCAGATGGGTCCCAGAGGTTGGGCCATCCTATCTGATTAGACAGTTATCAGACAGCAGACTGCAGGGAAAAGAGACACCTAGTGGCCAATAACAGCATTTTTCTGGGGCGGAGAGTAATTTATAGTAAGTGAAGTAATTTACAGAAATGTAAGAAGGCTTTCACAGTGACCAATTAAATAGAGTGATGAATACGATCCAAATGTATGCAAAAAGGACATCCTTTTATTATGCATCAGGTCCACAAATATCAAATTAGAAATTTGGTGCATACATTGAGTTAGAAAGTGGCTTTTTATTAAGTAGTTTTGTTTGAAAGACTACAAAGCAAAAACTAAAATAATATAGCTCAGTGAAAGAAACATTTGTTCCTGGGCTGTGGTAATAAGGCGTCAGGGTTTACAGAGTGGGCACTATGGCGCTGCAGTCTTTTGTTCCCAAGTTATTGTGCTGCCCTGTAGCTCAGAGGTTGGTAACAACACTTTCTGTGCCACCAGCAGATTTCTTTGTCATTTTGCAGCTTCCATACAACCCAACTACTATGCAGCCTTCATGTGTCACTCAGGGAGGCACAGCGTAATGTAATTGCTATACATGTGTGGCCCAAATATATCTGGTTTATTTTCAGAGCACAGACACATTGCATTCAAGCAAAAAACTAAATGCGACTAATGAAATTGATGAATTGTAGTGTAAATGAAGAGCGGGTTACACTACAGCCAACTAGTGCTATTGTACAGAGAACAGCATGCTCCTATAGAATAGACTGCTTGTCTACACAGCTTTAATTAAATGAATCAAACTAAATGAAAGAAAGGAAATAAATAATACACAAACCATCAGTATCAAATTAGATAGAAGGATTTTCTGGGTAAAACATTTCTTGTTACGGTGTTATAGTAAAATATATACAGTATTAGGGTATAAAGTCTGTTTTTAACACTCTGGGCCTCATTCAGATAGCACAGAAAACCCTTTTAATATGGGGTCCATCTATGGAGAGCCTCTAAATGACCATGCGATAAAGCCCAAGTCAATGAGACCTACTGAGTGTTAGCAGCTCTTGGCTAATAAAGGGGCATACTGAGCAATGTGCCCCCATTTAGGTCATGCATGTGTGTTAGTAGAGAATTACTCTAAAATTTTTTCCTCCTTACATTTAAAAAATCATAACACTTTAAATTTTGCACCTAAAAATCCATGATGCTTATTTTTTGCGCCACCAATTCTACTTTGTAATGATATCAGTCATTTTACCCAAAAATCTACAGCGAAACCAAATGAAAAATACACATGTAAGCAACTATGATATGTTCTACTTTACAAAAAAGAAAAAAAAAATGTAACCCTTAGTATAAAAAAACGTGCACAAACCACCCACCCACCATGTTTCCTGGTATAGATAGGCAAAAAGGATATACACTGGTGACTACTTGTCCATTTTCCAAACATACAGGCTGAGATTTATCAAAGCACGTCTAGTATAGTTGTTTTCCTCCACTCGCTTTTGACAGTGGTTTTGAAAGTGCGTGCAGCAAATATATCAAAAGGTGCAAGAACAATAATACATTTAATGGGTGATTAGTACTGTGTAGGTTTCCTTAGTGTAGAGGCATTTCTCACATTTCTTTTTAGATGCCTCTTGCCTCGATTTTGCCCTTTGCGCAAAAAAATTGCTACTTTCTACTAAAGTCACAGTTAATAAATAAGTGACCACTGCATGGTGAAAATGATAAATGGTGTAGTGCAAGACAACATTGTGAAGAATGTCTATTTGAAAAGTTGAAAAAAAGGCGCAAAAAACAAACTGAATTAAAATTGTGCCATATATAGACAACAGAATCACTCTAAACAGAATGATAAATGTCCCCATACTGTTTGTGTGTGTGATACAAAAGTGCAATCGACTCCACTATTGGATCCCTACATGGAGAATAAAAAAAGTATTTGTTTGAGAAAAACAGTCGTCACTATGGGGGAGATTTATCATTAGGTGTCTATTGTAGACACAGATCTACCCCTTTACACTGCTTGTCTAATTTACACTCTTGCTCAGAATTTACAAAGTCTGTGCACTCCTTTGATAAATCTTGTGCAAATATAGAAATACCCCCCCACCACCCCCTCGCTCTATCGTACACTCCTTCTCTACCTCACAGGAAAAGTGGACATAGGGATTTTGTTCTATGGCTTTGAGTTTTTTTTTTTGTCCATCAGCAAGAAAGCCAGAAAAACTGTCCCAGCTTTTTCCTGCGTTGTCAGTTTTTCTTGCATTTTTTCCTTGCGTTTTTGCTGGCGGGTGGAAACAAAAAAATGAACTAAACTTTTTTTTTTCTTTGAAATTTTTATACGTGAAAGCGCAGGACTATGTCAGATTTGGTGGATTGCGACGATGAACAGCATTTTTTTTAAAGTCAATAAAAGGGTTAATGAGGGCTGTGGGGGAGTGTTTTTTTAAATAATTTTTTTTCAATGTGTTGTGTTTTTTTATAATTGAATTTTCAGGCTTAGTAGTGGAAGGCGTCCTGTAGACAGAATCTATTACTAGGCCGGGGCTTAGCATTAGCCCCCAAAACAGCTAGCGCTAACCCCCAATTATTACCCCGGTACCCACCGCAACAGGGGTTTCGGGAAGAGCCGGTACCAACAGGCCCGGAGCGTCAAAAATGGCGCTCCTGGGCCTAGGCTGTAACAGGCTGGAGTGGGCCAGTAACAATGGTCCTTGCTCACCCTCGTAATATCAGGCTGTTGCTGCTTGGTTGGTATCTGGCTGATACTGAAAAAATGAGGGAACCACACATTTCTAATAAAAATAAAAAAAAACGTTACCAGGGTGGGCGAGGACCATTGTTACTTGCCCTCCCCAGCCTAAATAACGCCAGGCTGTTGCCGCCTAGGCCCAGGAGCGCCATTTTTGATGCTCTGGGCCTGTTTGTACCGGCTCTTCCCGGCACCCCTGTGGCTGTGGGTACCGGGGTAATAATGAGAGGTTAGCGTTAGATGATTTTGGGGCTAACGCTAAGCCCCAGCTTAGTAATGGATTCGGTCTATATGACAGCTTCCACTACTAACCCTGAAAATTCAATTATAAAAAACACGACACATTGAAAACATTTTTTTTTTATTTAAAAACAACACTCCCCCACAGCCCTTGTTAACCCTTTTATTGAAAAAAAAAAAAACGCTGGTCATCGTAGCAGTCCACTGAATCTGATGTAGTCCTCCGCATTCAGGTATCTGAAATGAGAAGAAAATACATTTTTCTGCGCTCTCCCCTGGAAAGAGCGCACATTATGCAGCGTCTTCCTAAACAGTGAGCCTCCAATTGTTGCTAAAATACAACTCCCATCATGGGGGGCTGGAGTCTCCCTTTTTGGGAACACACTGCCAGAAAAGCTCTGTTCCCATTATGCAAAACAGATAATGTGAACAGAGATCTGTCCCTCTGCCCTTGGACTACTACTCCTATCATGGGACAGAGTCAGTCCTATGATGGGAGTAGTTGTAGTACCGCTGCGCTGCTGAGGGATGGCACTTGCACATCCCCCGGCTGCAGGACTTTTAGAACTACTACTCCCATCATGGACAGACTCTGCCCATGAAGGGAGTTGTAGTCCAGGGGCTGAGGTGCAGATCGCACCGGGTCATTCTGCAGAGACCCTCTGTGATCCGCATTTATAAAATGTAAAAGCCGGCGGTACATGCATCTACACTGCGCACCCCGCCGGCTTCTATATACAGTTGTCATAATTCATAATCCCCGCTGCCGGGAGAGGGGAGCTCTGATTGGTCAATAGCTATTCACCAATCAGAGCTCCTGTGTTCCGGCAGCGGGGATTATGAATTATGACAGTGTATATAGAAGCCGACGGGGAGTGCAGTGGAGACGCATGTACTGCCGGTTTGTATAGTTAATAAATGCGGATAGCAGCAGATCTCTAGAGAATGATCTGCTGCGATCCGCATTTAAATTAACAAGCCGGCGGTACATGCAGCTACACTGCGCTGCCCGCGGGATCCTATATACAGTTCTTATAATTCCTAATCTCCACCGGGAGACAGGAGCTCTGATTGGTAGATATTGACCAATCAGAGCTCCCATTTCCCAGCGGCGGGGATTATGAATTATGATAGTGTTTATAGGAGCCGGCAGCAGCGCAGTGGAGACGCATGTACCGCCAGCTTTTACAGTTAATAAATGCGGATCGCAGCGGGTCTCTGGAGAATGACCCGATGCGATCTGCACCTCAGCCCTTGGACTACAACTCCCATCATGGGTAGAGTCTTTCCATGATGGGAGTAGCAGTCCTTTCTGAGCGAACATAGACACTTTCGCCAAGGTGGTGTATATTTGCACAAGAAAATGCAGTTTGGGCATTTTTTTGGCGCCAAAAAAAAAATACAGTTAGTAAATTCGATTCTACAGTAGAAAATCCTCTACGGTAAACTTAACCATAGACAAGGCGATGAAGAATTCTATCAAATATATTTTTGCACAAAAAAAAATAGACACAAAACAGCTCTATATACAATGATAAATTCCCCCCTATTAGACTATGTTTGGTCCATTAAAGGGGTTATCCCGGAATAGAAAAACACAGCTACTTTCTTTCAAAAACAGCTCCCCGTCTGTCTCCAGGTTGGGTGTGGTTCTGCAGCTCAGTTCCATTGAAGTGAATGGTGCCAAGTTGTAAAACCACACCCAACCGGGAGACAGATGTGGAGCTGTTTTTGAAAGAAAGGAGCAGTTTTTTTCTATTCCTGGATAACCCCTTTAACCCCTTAAGGACTCAGCCCATTTTGGCCTTAAGGACTCAGACAATTTAATGTTTACGTTTTCATTTTTTCCTCCTCGCCTTCTAAAAATCATAACTCTTTTATATTGTCATCCACAGACTAGTATGAGGGCTTGTTTTTTGCGCGACCAGTTGTCCTTTGTAATGACATAACTCATATCATAAAATGTATGGCGCAACCAAAAAACACTATTTTTGTGGGGAAATTAAAACGAAAAACGCAATTTTGCTAATTTTGGAAGGTTTTGTTTTCACGCCGTACAATTTATGGTAAAAATTACATGTGTTCTTTATTCTGAGGGTCAATACGATTAAAATGATACCCATTATTATATACTTTTCTATTATTGTTGCGCTTAAAAAAAATCACAAACTTTTAAACCAAATTAGTACATTTATAATCCCTTTATTTTGATGACCTCTAACTTTTTTATTTTTCCGTATAAGTGGCGGTATGGGGGCTAATTTTTTGCGCCATGATCTGTACTTTTTTTTTATACCACATTTGCATATAAAAAACTTTTAATATTTTTTATAATTTTTTTTTAAATAAAATGTATAAAAAAAGTAGGAATTTTGGACTTTTATTTTTTTTTTTTCGTTCACGCCGTTCCCCGTACGGGATCATTAACATTTTATTTTAATAGTTCGGACATTTACGCACACGGCTATACCAAATATGTCTATAAAAAATTATTTTTACGCTTTTTGGGGGTAAAATAGGAAAAAACGTCCGTTTTACTTTTTTATTGGGGGAGGGGATTTTTCACTTTTTTTTTACTTTTACTTTTACATTTTTTTTTACACTTGAATAGTCCCCATAGGGGACTATTCATAGCAATACCATGATTGCTAATACTGATCTGTTCTATGTATAGGACATAGAACAGATCAGTATTATCGGTCATCTCCTGCTCTGGTCTGCTCGATCACAGACCAGAGCAGGAGACGCCGGGAGCGGGACGGAGGAAGGAGAGGGGACCTCCGTCCGGCGTTCTAAATGATCGGATCCCCGCAGCAGCGCTGCAGGCGATCCGATCGTTCATTTAAATCGCGAACTGCCGCAGATGCCGGGATCTGTATTGATCCCGGCACCTGAGGGGTTAATGGCGGACGCCCGCGAGATTGCGGGCGTCGGCCATTGCCGGCGGGTCCCTGGCTGCGATCAGCAGCCGGGATCAGCCGCGCATGACACGGGCATCGCTCCGATGCCCGCGGTTATGCACAGGACGTAAATGTACGTCCTGGTGCGTTAAGTACCATCTCACCAGGACGTACATTTACGTCCTGCGTCCTTAAGGGGTTAAAGGGTTACTCCGCTCCCCAGCGTTCGGAACAATGAGTTCCTGAACGCTGTGTGCGGGCTTACGCCCCCTCGTGACGTCACGCCCCGTCATGTGACATCATGTCCCGCCCCTCAATGCAAGTCTATGGGAGGGGGCGTGATGGCCGCGCCCCCTTCCCATAGACTTTCATTGAGGGGGCAGGCCGTGACGACACAAGGGGGGGGGGGGAGGGGGGTCATGAACACGGAAGCCCGCACACAGCGTTCAGGAACTCAATGTTCTGGATGCGGGGGAGCGGAGTAACCCTTTAAACTCTCTGCCCAATATAAGTATACAGAAGCATATCTTTTAACTAAAACGTCAACATCTATACCAGAAACAGAAGTAAAACGTGATCTAAAATGGGCCATGCCTTTACATGTACACACACACAACCGGTCTTGTCTGTAATACATAGCCAAGAAAAAAAATTGGCCAGTTGCCCATAGCAACCAGATTGTTGTTTTATTTTTTATTTCTTTATTATTATTTCAGAGGGCTTTTTAAAAATAAAAGAAGCAATCTGATTGGTTGCTAGGGCCAATTGCTCAACTTTTCTTCTGCACAGGTTTTTTTTTTTTTTATAAATCTCCCCAATAGTCAAGAGTGTGTATAAACAGAACGATCCTTATTTATATATACGAATAGTATAAACGTTACAATACCTGGAATATGAATTATGAAAGATGTACAATGGAGGAAGCATTATCCGGACCAGTGATTTTTGTAGAAACCACGGTTCTAGTAACTTTCTTGTACAGTTAGAGATGACCCGGTTGTCCACTATTTATATGGACTGTCAGTTATTTACCCATTTATCTGGACCAATTATGATGAATATATTAAGACTTGTCTGAATTGTCTGAAGTTACCACATATTTAGGTGCTTTTGTGGATTGTGGTATAAGTGTATAATATTGGCTGGGAAAAATAGGTGGGTGGCATGTATTTATATGCTAGAGTAGTGGTCTCATACTGTGGGCCTCCAGATGTTGCAAAACTTCAACTCCCAGCATGCCCAGAGAGCCAACGGCTGTCCAGGCATGCTGGGAGTTGAAGTTTTGCAACATCTGAAGGGCTACAGTTTGAGACCTCAGCTATAGAGTAATGTAGTGTTTCTATACCACATATACATGTCTTTCTAACCTCCCTTCTCTGTGCTTGCAGCCAATAAGGAACAGGTTGTTGAGCAGAGCAAGGAGCGGCCCTGAAAAGTGATTGGAGTGGGAGAGAAATCCACAAGGGAATAACCAGAATGAGAGGGAGAGAAGTGATTTATAAGGTACGGGAAATGACAAGAGTACATTACCAACATCACATCATCCCCCGCACGCTCACAGATTAAATGCCCTGAAAGAGGATCGAGCTCGGTGTGTGTGCGCGCATATATATATATATATATATATATATATATATATATACACACACATAGTAAATTTGAGTAGCCGTATTAGTCCAGTGTCACGTACAGCCCTTACGACCTGGCGTACGGACACATCCACGCCTCTCAAAAGAGTGAGTGGACAAAAGAAAGAAAAAAAACAACAGAATATTTACTCTAATATTCTAACTCTAAGCTGCCACCGTGGCACGTTCACTCACACTCTGCTCCCTTATAAGCCAGTGACACAACTTAAATACACACTGCTTGTAGGTCTCCATGTCTTTCCTGCACACGT
Organism: Hyla sarda; assembly: GCF_029499605.1. NCBI lineage: Eukaryota > Metazoa > Chordata > Amphibia > Anura > Hylidae > Hyla > Hyla sarda. The sequence continues at coordinate 529,067,257 of NC_079189.1, forward strand.
GACCTCGGCTGGGAAGGTATAGGGTTACTCTGCTTCCACGCTCACTTTCACACACACCTAACACAATAGGGCCTAAAAATGAGCTACACACACCCCAAAACCAGTCCACATGCCCACACACCAATACGCTGCCACCATCTATCGGTAAGCCGATAGAGCGCCTCCGTTCATACACAGATTCTTACACTCTGCACTTTGACACCAAAACTATGGTAACGGTACAAGCCACACTTATACACTAATAAGCTATAGGGCTATAGGTTCGTTAGAGCATACAATGCTACGCATTAAAGTTATGGCTTTAATGTACATAAAGGGTACAGTACTTAAAGGGGTTCTCCCTTGTTTATACTGTTTTTTGTTATTATGTTTGTGTGTTATGCGTGTATAAGTAGGTGTTTTTTTTATGTGTGTTGTGATTATGTATATATGTATTTTCTTACCTTTTGTGAAGATCCGGAAGCTGGCCCCTTTTTTTCCAGTAGCTTGCTGTGTACCTCGGCCTCCGCCATGTTGTGTTCGGTAAGTGGGATGTCGGGGGGGGTGTTCTTGCTTATGTCCTTCCTATCTTTTGACGTCCAAGGCGAATCTTTTCTTCCTGTTTCTTCCGTGGCTCAGCGACAAATCTGCGGCCTCTTCCGGCGCATGCACAGGTATTTTTTTTTTTTTTTTACCAATAAAGTTTTTTTTGTCTAATTGACAAACTGTCTGCGCATGCGCGAGTACGCAAGTGCTACGCTAACAGCGTAGCGTAAGTTAGGTCTACGCTAATATCGTAGCTTCGCGCAAAAGAAACTTTATTGGAATAAAAAAAAAAACTACCTGCGCATGCACCGGAAGAGGCAGTAGATTTGTCGCTGAGCCACGGAAGAAACAGGAAGAAAAGATTTGCCTCGGACGTCAGAAGATAGGAAGGACAGAAGCGAGAACACACCCCCCCTGACATCTCACTTACCGAACACAACATGGCGGAGGCCGAGGTACACAGCAAGAAAAAAGGACCAGCTTCCGGATCTTCACAAAAGGTAAGAAAATACATATATACATAATCACCATACACATAAAAAAAAAACTACTTATACACACATAACACACAAACATAACAACAAAAAACAGTATAAACAAGGGAGAACCCCTTTAATTACAAAAAGAGTTAAAGAAACAGACATACAAAATGTGCAAAACAGTTATACAAAATAAAAGGGGAATAAAAATCAGAAGAGTTCCATACTTAACGTCGTTGAGTAAAGTCCGAATCCGTCCTGGGGCCAAAGGAAGAAAATAGCGGCACAAGTCCATTCAGAATGGGCCCCAAATTTGTAACAACTAGATGGGGTTGGCCCATCACATTTATGGGTGCAGCAGAGGGTTGGGTTAGAAGGGAGGTCTCCAGTTCCTTCTTAGATCAGCCCACATCATCCCACCTCCCAAATGTCTCAACCTCCTCTCAAACACAGATTGATAGTCCATAAATCATAACTTCCATCGTACACAACAGATGTGACATAGACGACAGTACACTTATTGATATGGTGACATTATAACGCACATTTTGATAGGCTACACACAGCTTAGGGATACATACAGCTTAATCTATGGGTACAATGGGGTCATGTTTGGGTTCTACATAAAGCCTAATATTCGGGGATCATGATTCTGGGGAATATACAACTATGGCTAAAGGGAGCTAAGGGGAGCCCTGAAAAACATATTTCTACAACTGGGACATATTTCACTATATGTAAACTGTAAACCTTTTGTTCAAGTTGGCACTAAACTGGCAGGACATGCACGATTGATTTGATTTGGACTTGATAAAGGGAGGAATCCCGAAAGCTTGTCTCTACAAAATTCTGTTAGTCCAATAAAAAAGGTATTACAAGATACTGCAACATTTTATGATTTGCATCTATCTATATACATATATATACATACATATAGTAAAAGAAGGGGGGGGGAAGCAGCACTTCCTGAAGGTCGATAGGAAGGTGCACGCAAGTCTCAGGGACCCTGGTCCCGGCCCAATGTAGATTCAAGACAGTATAAAGGCAACTGCAGCACACAGGTTCAGTGCAAAAATAAGTGGTTCTTTTATTCCATGAACAAGAGCGATGTTTCGGTGTTCTCACAACACCATTCTCAAGCCAAATAAGCAGTGATCCAACAAGGTATATATACACATCAGTGCACATCAAACATCATAAATCAGTGCAAATTGATCAACAAATATCAGTTAATCAAACATAGTGAATAAAAACATCATACAGTATATAAAAAAAAAAAAAAAAAAAAAAATAGTGGACAGTGATTTAGGGGATACAAAAAGTATCCGAATACTGTGAAGTGCAAATTAAAATTGCTATACAGCATACAATAAAGATAAAAACAGAGAATGGTATCATGATTATCAATCAATATCATCTGTGTACATAAATCATGTAAACTGGAGAAGGCGGGATGTTTGAGACTCACCATCCATGTCGGCGGCGTGAAAAGGTCTAGCATGGGTAAAAACATACTGCGGCTGCGCCGTGTCCACCATCACCATAGTGATGTAGTGTGTCATAAACTATGACCAATCAGATGCAGTTACCGCACATTTCCCATCATACCTATGCGGCGGTCATCTGATCTGTCATGGAGGTGTAATATACAACTAACATTGGTAACAAATCAGAGATGGCCACGTAACAGTCACGTGATCGCAAATAACGGTCATGTTAACAACGGGCTATCACGCCCGTGCGCATCGGGCAATCAGCCGGCACGCATGCGTGCTATCACTCTTGGGCTAACCGATCTCCATGTCAGTTAATGGCAAAATATACATAAATCAAAAAAAAAATAATCAAAAAAAATTAAAATTTAAATATAAAAAATGTTAATAAATAAAACAGCCATAGTTTCAGCAGTCCTTAGATCTTGCTGTTAAACCCCATAATCTCCGTGTTTATTCACAGGTAAGCACCATTATATTTATCCATCACATTAGTTAACCCATGGCGACCGGAATCCATTTCTGGCTCCAAATCGCAACCACACTCTCCGACTCTAGGGAGGTCTCCCTCCCGAATCGTCTCCATGTGGGGGACCTAAGTGTTACTACCGGAGGTGCCACAATCAGTAACATGCATCTTGTGGGGTATGAATAAAATAAAATCTAAAAAAAATCTAAAAAAATCAAAATAAAATAAATATAAATATGTTTGATGTGCACTGATGTGTATATATATATACCTTGTTGGATCACTGTTTATTTGGCTTGAGAATGGTGTTGTGAGAACACGGAAACGTCGCTCTTATACACACACATATATGTCTCTCTCTCTATCTATTTATCACAGGCAGGCGTCACCATGACTACAGCAAACGGTCTCGTTACTGCACGCAAGCGCAGATGGTAGTAGTGAGTCTGCATTCACCATAGGAGAACCTGGCAGACTGTAAAGTTCTCCACTGGCTTGATTATATGCATTCATGACTGGGGGCATGACCAGCAGGCATCATATGTCCCTACCCCATGCAAATTGCACAAGGACGGGGGGAGGGGGGTTTGTCAATGCTTGCCCGGTAACTCAATGTATGTATGCTCCGCCCCTCTCAATTGCTTTTTAACATTGATCACTATCATTTATGCACTTCAATAAGTGGATCTGACTTTGTGAATATGGATCACTTGTGTAGTGATAAGCACCACCACAGGCACTTTGAATATTAATGTTTGCACCTTATATACATGTATATGATCAGATATGATCTCTTTATTCCCTGTCTTATTTATCTTATGGTAAGTATGTTAATCACCTGATTTGTTGCACACTTCCTGTATAAATATTCTGTGAGTATCACTGGTTGCTGAGCTTGAAAAAGGCTGCAAGCGGACAACCGAAACGCAGCTTCTGATGTCAGGTCAATAAACTTCACTCACGTTTATTCATATTGGAGCGCTGCGGTACATATACATTATATATATATATATATATATATATATATATATATACATACACATACACACAAACCGTCTTGGGGATTAGCTCTGGGATTGTCCTGGTCACTTGCCACGGGACACGTTCCTCACAATGACACAGCAGACCACAGTTCCGCATACAAGTCTGGCTCCTCGCCAGCTTTATTTCCACAGGTTGCAGGTAAAACAAAACATAAATGGGAACAAAATAAAGTCCTAGACCGTCTGGTCACTGATTACACATATCAGCATGCCCTGACTACGAACTGGTGAGCTACCCTCAGCCAGTTAAACATATGACTCCTGCAACCTGCTACTCACGGTTCACACCACTTCTTGGACCACTCACAGATTCCAGCTGTGTGCTTCCTCAACAGGGTCCGAGTGTCTCTCCCTACAGCAGCATGCTGCTTCCCACGGAGAGCACAAATTAGATTGAGTCTCCATCTTCTATACACCTCCCTTCCCTGCTGCCTCATTACTTAAGAAGCAGGTGAGATTATTTAGGGTGAACAAGGAAATACACCCTTTCCTTGCTACAATATATATATATATATATATATATATATATATATATATATATATATATATATATACACACACATATACATATACATATACATACACACACACACACACACACTAGCTGAGTACCCGTTCTTGCCCGTTTTTTTCCTTCCTAATCCTTGTTGGGGAGGAAAAGCAACAAAGGAGGAAGCTTTTTGACTTCATGTCTCGTCCTCATATATTGTTGTCATATCCCAACCCCATATCCCATCCTCCTATCCCGACCCGTGATATGTGTACAAGGTATTGAAATATCTCCAGCCGTACAGAAGTTATATGGGAATATACATTTCCCATTGATTTGCATGGGACTTTAAACAAAAACCCCAACAGTCACAAATGGGGCTAGTTAAGGGTTAAATTAACTATTCTATACATATAGGAAAGTAACATGTTTGCCAAGTTTCATGTTAATATCTTTAGCCGTTTGGATGTGATGCTGGAACATACAAATACACATTGGGGAAGATTTATCAAAACTTCTCTAGAGGAAAAGTTGCTGAGTTGCCTATAGCAACCAATCAGATTTCCTTTAATTTCTGAAAACGCCTGTGAAAAATGAAAGAAGCAATCTGATTGGTTGCTATGGGAAACAGCAATTTTTCCTCTTGACAGGTTTTGCTAAATCTCCCCCATTGAATTTCATCGAGTTCCGTGTCATGCACAGGAGATGCCCGCTGCTATAAGCAGCAGACATCTGCCTGTAATGACAGACAGCGGAGGTCGCTCCTTTGGCCATCATTTAAACTAGTTGCCACAGTGTATGGTGCGGGCTCCTGACCCGATGGCAGCTAATAGCAAACATGGAGATGATCGCCGCATGTCGGCTATTAATCCTTTAGATAGCCGCTGTCAAAGCTGACAGCGACATCTAAAGGGTGCTTTTAACACTCCCTGGTGGTACAGTGGGGTTGATCGCAGCGCGATTGAAAGGGGGCGATCGACTATGGAGGTAGCCGGAGGGCTTAACTTCCTTCTGTCTGGTCCATGGCTCTGCATTTGATTGAGCATGGCTAAATGGGCTCAACCGAATGATCGCAGAGCACATAGATCAATGAGGTTCTATGGAACCCCATTGAACTGTATGAGGAATCTAATGATTCCTCCTAAATGTCTCTTAAGGGGACTAATAGTGTAAAAATTAAAAACAGCCTTTAACCCCTTGCATAAAAGTTTAAATCACCCTCCTTTTCCCATATGAAAAAAAAAAAAAAAAATAAAAACAAAACATTTGGTATCACCACGTGCGTAATTGTCCAAACTATTAAATTATTTTGTTTCTGATCCTGCCGTGTGAACGGCATAAACGCTAAAAAAAAATTTAAACGCTAAAATGTATGATTTTGGTCACAAAAAAAAAATTATAACATTTTACAAAAACGATATTTAAAAAAGGGTGCAGTGCGATGCATTTTCTGTTTTTGGCCAAGCACAGCCAAAATTTTCAGTTTTGGACCAAATTTTCCCTTTCGGTGCATCCCTAATATAGGAGTTGTTTTTTTCTTGTTGCAGAATATGTTGCAAAACCATTCTCTGCAACACGGACATGACATATATAGATCTTGAATTTTATATAGTCTTCTGAATTTATAAAAATATCATCAATATGCAGAATTTATATTGCACCAGAATTTTTTTTCCACTGATAAAAAGGGAAATTGCTATGAAATATCTAATGTAAAGGAGGCAGCAGATACTTAATGGGGTACTCCACTGGAAAAAAAAATATATAATTTAATCCAACTGGTGCCAGAAAGTTAAACATTTGGAAATTACTTCAATAAAAAAATCTTAATCCTTCCAGTACTTATCAGCTGCTGTATGATACACAGGAAGAGTTTTCTTTTAAATTTCCTTTCTGCCTGACCAGAGTGCTCTCTGCAGATACCTCTGTCCATTTTAGGAACCGCCCAGAGTAGGAGCAAATCCCCATAGCAAACCTATCCTGCTCTGGACAGTTCCTAAAATGGACAGAGGTGTCAGCAGAGAGCACTGTGGTCAGACAAAGGAAATTAAAAAAGAAAAGAACTTCCTGTATATCATATTAGCAGCTGAAAAGTACTGGAAGGATTAAGATTTTTTAATAGAAGTCATTTACAAACATACGGTAAATCTAATTTTACCGACCTCAAGGAAAGTGTAGATGATTTTGATAGATATGAATAGTTAAATTATTTAAAAAAAACGTGCTTCAATTGTAATATAAATTCTTCAATTTATTAAAATTAGCAGTAACTGATAAACTATCTTCACACAGGGCCCTTGTGTGAAAAATAGAATGGACAATTTACAATTAATAAAGCATTAAACATAAAATAGACATAAAATTATATAAAATTATGTTTTATGTCTATTTTATGTCTAATTTTATAATTTTATGTTTAATGCTTTATTAATAATTGTAAATTGTCCATTCTATTTTTCACACAAGGGCCCTGTGTGAAGATAGTTTATCAGATACTGCTAATTTTAATAAATTGAAGAATTTATGGTATATTACAATTGAAACACGGTTTTTTAATAATTTAACTATTCATATCTATCAAAATCATCTACACTTTCCTTGAGGTCGGGCAAATTAGATTTATTTTGTATTTATATTGTTTACACCCTTGGTATAGGTGTATGCCCATCAGATCTCGGTCAGTGTAAAAATTGTGAGCTGCACCATTCCTTTTCTCATTTACAAATATGTTTAACTTTCTGGCACCAGTTGATAAAAAAAAATAAATAAAAATAAAAATTAAAAGTTTTCCAGTGGAGTACCCCTTTAACACAAGTGTACACAACCACTATGGCAAACAGCTATTGATACAAATACCTAAGCCATTCTTCTCATGTAGAAATCAGTCTTCATTTTTATTAGTTTATGCTATGAAATGTGAAGTCAAATATTTTTAGTGGTGAAGATCAGACACGATGCATTATGTATCCCGGTAAAAAATGCTGCACCCATAAATGTATCATTTCTCTTACATAAAGTCAGCTATACAATGAATGAATAAAACATACAACAAAGTCCAATTTGCTAAGTAATCAATATCCCAGATATAAAAAGAACAGAGCGTCCCCTGCTGGGCCAGCAATGACTCAGACTGCCTTCTAAAGTAATATTTTAGCATTTATTTGGCAGGAAGATGACTAATGTACAGACACAAATCTAGGGTGAGTAATGGTCGGCCCTAATAACACACAGTACAAAAGGAAGCATGGCTACAGCTAAATAGCCTATCTAATGTAATAGCAATATATTAGAAAGATGGGATAGCAGGGAAAATTATTATTTACGTATGTGTTAGGTGAGTGTGAGGTAAATCATATTTCCTCTGGGCACAACCATTTTAAAGAATTTACAGAACACTGAATAAGCACGCCCCATACACTGCATTGCTATTTGGCAGAAAGTTAAAGGCTGATGGGAAGAAAAAAAAACAGCAATACGAGGAATGAGCTGTAATGTTCATTAATCTGCATGATGAATAAATGCTGAGCTTGAAATGATCTGGCACTATTTAAGTATCATGAATATTGCATTTATCTCCAATTGCCTTCCCATTTGCACAAGGACTGCAAAAATACCTTGAAAGAAAACATAATTGGGATCACTTAAAGGCTTTGAAAGACATCTTAATAGTGCAGTGACAACTCTGCCTTCAATGCATCTTCATGAAGAGTTCTCCCTAGCATCAGGGTTAGAGGTGGGGTTATTTTCTCTTTATTATACCGCCTGGTTACCAAATCAAAACATTTAAAAAAAGATTTCCATATATATATATATATATATATATATATATATATATATATATATATATATATAGAAAACAAACGGCAACCGCACTCCCATATGTTGCAAAAAAGGTGGTCTTTATTCACACAAACGTGAAAATGGCATTTGTGTGAATAAAGACCACCTTTTTTGCAACATATGGGAGTGCGGTTGCCGTTCGTTTTCTATGTGGAGGGATTCGTAACCAGGATCTATAGCAACTGGACGCACCCTATCACTGCTGCACTGAACCTAGGAGTGCTGCGCTCTTGGAGATATATATAGTAAATTTGAGTAGCCGTATTAGTCCAGTGATGCAGATGCAAATCATAAAATGTTGCAGTGTCTTGTAGTATACTTTTTTATTGGACTAACAGCATTTTGTAGAGACAAGCTTTCGGGATTCCAACATTTTATGATTTGCATCTACATCACTGGACTAATACGGCTACTCAAATTTACTACATTATGGAACAAAATGCTGTTAGTCCAATAAAAAAGGTATTACAAGATACTGCAACATTTTAGGATTTGCATATATATGAAATTGTAATGCACAGTGCATTTAGAAAGTTTTTAGACTCCTTTTTTACATTTTCATTTTGTTATGTTGCAGCCTTGTGCTAAAAACAAACAAATCATAAAAATTAAAAAAAATGTCCCCCATGATTCTGCACTCAATATCCCGTAATGATAAAATTGAGAATCAGTAATTATTGGCATTGAATTCAGCCTCTAGTCTTCTTAGGTATGATGCCATAAAGGTATGAACACCTAAATTTTGAGTTTTTCTTCCATTCTTCTCCGCAGATCCTCTAATAGGGACCACCCGTAGACAGCAACTTTTAGGTCTCTGAAGAGATGTTCAGTTGGGTTCAAATCATGGCTCTGGCTGCACCACTCCAGGATATTTACAGAGCTGTCCCTAAGGCACTGTGTTTTCTTGGCTGTGTACTTAAGGCCACTGGGTGTACGGTGTCCATCTTAGGACATCGCCAGCCGCAACTCCGTCCTTCCTCAGGTGAAATGGCGCTCCGCTTCCTCCAATGGACCAATCACCATCAGCCGCAATGCAGTCATGTGAAACGGTGTGCCGCCTCCTCCCTCACACCAATCACCGTCCTCCTTCAGCCACAACTCCATCCTCCCTCATCCTAAACTCCGTCATCCAAAACGCCGTCATGCCTCTCCCTCAGATGCAACTTCCGGCTGCACAGCAGAGCCAACGCTGCACAGCATTGTATAGTAAAGTTGAAACTACACGTGTATACTACAGAGACTACACGTGTATACTACAGACACTACATGTGCTACAGAGGGTGTATAGCAGAGCCAACATTGAATAGAGTGTACAGCAGAACCCGTATAGCAGAGAGCCGACATTGACTCGGTTCTGCTACACGGCAGGAAAGTTTTTCGTCTGAGGGATGACGGAGTTTCGGATGAGAGACTTTAGGATGACAAAGGAGGGAGTTGCGGTTGACGCCTGATGGAGATTGGCCCGAGGGAGGAGGCGGGACGCCGTTTCCCCTGATGGAGGACGGAGTTACGTCTGACCATGTCCTAAAATGGACCCCGTATGGGTGAGATTTATCAAAACCTGCGCAGAGGAAAAGTTGCCTAGTTGCCCATAGCAACCAATCTGATTGTTTCTTTCATTTTTGACAAGGCCTCTGCAAAATGAAAGAAGATGATTGATTGCTATCAGCAACTTTTCCTCTGCACAGGTTTTGATAAATCTCCCCCATTCAGTCCACTTTGTAGGTCCAGAGCACTCTGGATCAGGATTTCATTAAGAATAGCTTTGTACTTTGCTCCATTTAGCTTTCCCTGAACTCTGACCAGTATCAATGACCAGAATCTTGTTTCTCACAGTCCTTTAGGTGCTTTTTTTTTTGCGAACTCCAGGTGAAGGTTGCAAAAAAACTTTCATGCGTCTTTTCCCGTTTAGAGTCTTCTTTCTGCCATAAAGCCTAGATTGTGGAGTTCTGCAGTGATGGTTGACGCTCTAGAACTCAGCCAAAGTGACCATTGGGTTCTTGGCTAAACCGTAACGCAGGTGTCCTAAGGTGTTCAGGGTGGACAGAAACCTCCAGTGGAGCAGAAGGTCCATCCTCTCCAGATTACTTGGGAAGTGGGTGGGGTGGCGGTAGTAAGAAGAGTCCTGGTTGTTAAACCTTTCATTTGACATAATGGAGCCAACAATGCCCTTGGGAATATTTAGTGCAGAAAAATGTTTTGGTACCCTGTGCCTTCACAAAATTCTGTCTGAGCTCTACAGACCGTTCTTTCTACCTCATCACTTGTTTTTAATTTTTTTAATTTTTTTAATTTTTTTTTTATTGTCAGCTGTGGGACATTATAATTATATAGAAAGGGCTGTTTCATTCCAAATAATGTCCAGTCAACAAAATGTACCCCAGGTGACTTCATTCAAGGTGTAGTAAAATCTCAGAAATGATCAAGAGAAAGGGGAGGAGCCAAAGATGAAGGGTCTAAATGCAAAATGTCCATGCGAAATTTTAGTATTTAATTTATAATAAATTAGCAATATTGTCTAAAATGAGATTTTCCCATTTTCATTGCAAAATGATGGGGTATAATACATTTTATAATTGATTATAGATTTTAGCACTAGGCAACAACATTAAAATATAGAACAAAAAAAGGAAAGGGTCTCTTGTTGTTGGCATCCCTACCTCCATCATCTTTGTCGTTCACATCAAACATTTTCTGCTGTTTGTTCTTTCACAACAGGTCCACAATAGGGAGGGGGTTTGGGGGCCATTGATTGGCCATAACACTGAGCAATCAAGGTCCCATCAAAACAAAATTGGTACCAATAAAAACTTCAGATCACGACGCAAAAAAATTAACTCCTACAGTTCTATATACGGAAAAATAAGTGTTTTAGGGGTCGAAAGGACAATTTTAAAGGGGTACTCCAGTGCTTACACATCTTATCCCCTATCCATAGGATAGGGGATAAGATGCCTGATCGCGGGAGTCCTGCAGCTGGGGACGTCCGTGATCATGCACGCGGCACCCTGTTTGTAATCAGTCCCCGAAGCGTGTTCGCTCCGGGTCTGATTACGGTCGACCGCAGGGCCGGCGGCGTGTGACATCACGCCTCCGCCCCTCAACTCAAGCCTACGGGAGGGGGCGTGATAGCACGCTCCGGGGACTGATTACAAACTGGGTGCCGCGTGCATGATCACGGGCTTCCCCAGCTGCGGGACTCCCGCGATCAGGCATCTTATCCGCTATCCTATGGATAGGGGATAAGATGTGTAAGCACCAGAGTACCCCTTTAAGCATACTCATTTTCTTCCCAAAAATTTTTTTAAGTAATAAAAATAAAACAAAAACTATATAAATTGGATATCTTTGTAATCATATTGACCTAAGATAACAATTCATTTTAACTGTAAAGTGCACTGCATAGAAAAAAAACCCCAAAAAGTTGTAAAATTGATTTCTCTTTTAAAATTTCACCCACAATTTTTTTTTACTTTTTTTTGGCCATAGATTTTGTGGTAAAAGGATTGATGTCATTAAAAAGTATAATTGCTCCAGCATTAAAACAAAACTTTCATATGCCCCTATATGGATTTTAAAGGGATACTCCGGCCCTGAGACATCTTATCCCCTATCCAAAAAAGGATAGGGGATAAGATGTCTCACCGCGGGGGTTTCGCCGCTGGGGACTCCCTCAAACTTGTATTCACCACCCACCTGTTTGAGCTGCACGCTGCGGTGCCAGCTCACAAACAGCTGGGTGGCGACCACGGGGCCGGAGTATCATGATGTCACGCTCCAGTGTGCCGTCAACACCTCCCCCCCGTCTCCACTATGGAAGTCTATGGGAGGGGGATAGGGGATAAGATGTCTCAGGGCCGGAGTACCCCTTTAAAAGGCGAGGAACAAAGAAAAAATAAAAAGGCAAAAAATGAAAAAAATGGTCTGCATCCTCAAGCCAAAAAACAAAACCAAACAGGACTGCACAAGAAAAGCGGTCATCGTGTTCACTAGTTTGGGTGAAAAGAAGACCAACGAGGGGTCACTGACTCTTATACGTACCTTTGCTCCGGAGATATGTCCCTCTGAAAATCCCCTTCTATCTTCTACTAATTGTGTGCTGGAGGCGGGCCCGCTGGCACAAATTTGAATATTCATAGTCTCTGGTCAGGGGAGAGCTCAATCGTGGCAGCATTCACATTACCAGCGACAATGAATATTCAAATTGAGCCAAAGGCCCGCCTCCAGCGCACAATTAGTAGAAGATAGAAGGTGATCTTCAGAGGGACATACAGTCATGGCCATAAATGTTGGCATCTCTGAAATGTTTCTAGAAAAGGAAGTATTTCTCACAGAAAAGGATTGCAGTAACACATGTTTTGCTATACACATGTTTATTCCCTTTGTGTGTATTGGAACTAAACCAAAAAAGGACGGAAAAAAAAAAAGCTAATTGGACATAATGTCACCCCAAACTCCAAAAATGGGCTGCACAATATTATTGGCAAAAAAATTACTGAAATCAGTCGCTTCCTATAACCATCAATAAGCTTCTTACACCTCTCAGCCGGAATGTTGGACCACTCTTTCTTTGCAAACTGCTCCAGGTCTCTCTTATTGGAAGATTGCTTTACCCAACAGCAATTTTAAGATCTTTCGACAGGGGTTCAATGGGATTTAGATCTGGACTCATTGCTGGCCACTTCAGAACTCTCCAGCACTTTGTTGCCATCCATTTCTGGGAGCTTTTTGACGTAAGTTGGGGGTCATTGTCCTGCTGGAAGACCCAAGATCTCAGACACAAACCCAGCTTTCTGACACTGGACTGTACAGTGCGACCCAAAATCCGTTGGTAATCCTCAGATTTCATGATTCCTCGCACACATTCAAGGCACCCAGTGCCAGAGGCAGCAAAACAACCCCAAAACATCATTGAACGTCCACCATATTTCACTGTAGGTACTGTGTTATTTTCTTTGTAGGCCTTATTCCATTTTCGGTAAACAATAGAATGATTTGCTTTACCAAAAAGCTCTATCTTGGTCTCATCTGTCCACAAGACATTTTCCCCAGAGGGATTTTCACTTACTCACTAGAGTTTCATTTTATTTAAATGTTGACGGATAGTTTGCACTGACATTGATGCTCTTGAGCCTGCAGGACAGCTTGAATATCTTTGGAACTTGTTTGGGGCTGCTTACCCACCATCCGGACTATACTGCATTTACACCTATCATCAATTTTTCTCTTCCGTCCACACCCAGGGAGATCAGCTACAGTGCCATGGGTTGCAAACTTCTTGATAATGTTGTGCACTGTGGACGAAGGCAAATCTAGATCTCTGGAGATGGACTTGTAACCTTGAGATTGTTGATATTTTTCAACAATTTTAGTTCTCAAGTCCTCAGACAGTTCTCTTCTCCTCTTTCTGTTGGCCATGCTTAGTGTGGCACACAAAGACACACAATGCAAAGACTAAGTGAACTACTCTCCTTTTTATCTGCTTTCAGGTGTGATTTTTATATTGCCCACAACTGTAACTTGCCCCAGGTGAGTTTAAACGAGCATCACATGCTTGAAACAATGTTATTTATCCACAATTTTGAAAGGGTGCCAATAATTTTGTCCAGCCCATTTTTGGAGTTTGGTGTGAAATGATGTCCAATTTGCTTTTTCCCTCCCTTTTTTGCTTTAGTTTCAATACACAGAAAGGGAACAAACATGTGTATATCAAAACATATGTTATTGCAATCCTTTTCTGTGAGAAATAATTTTCTTGAAAAATTTCAGGGGTGCCAACATTTACAGCCATGACTGTATCTCCGGAGCAAAGGTACGTATAGGAGTCAGTACAAAGAGGTCACGTAGAGGTCGGCACTGCAATGTATGTTGGTGCCCGTGGACCAATGAGAAATCCAAATGTATAGAAAAAAGGGTCCTGGCACTCAGATTCTTGCTTTATCTTTATTTATGAAACAAACAGCATAGCATACATCACAGTAACGCGTACTGTGATGTATGCTATGCTGTTTGTTGCATAAAGATAAAGCTTAAGCAGGAATCTCAAAGTGCCGGGACCCTCTTTTCTATACATATTTGAGTCAGTGACCCATCATTAGTCTCCTGTTCACCCACACTATAACCCAGTGTATTGGGTTTGATGTGGGTCAACAGGATGATCTTTTTCCTATATAGGGTTTACTCTCTGCAGCGTTGTGACCTGTCTTGCTCCTTCCTTCTGCTTTTGATACAAACTGTCTGCATGAACCCAACTTTCTGTTTGGTGTACATCCTGTAACTGACTTCCTGGGTCCTCGCACTACACCTTTTTGAATATAACCCCTTCTACAAAGCAGTAGGGAGAAAGTGTTTGCTGAATTCCCGGCTAGAGTGTACACAGAAACAAGAAATCCATTGAAGGATGCACACCACACAGGAAATTGGAGTAATGAAGACAACAGACAGTTTACATCAAAAGCAAAAGGAAAGTATTAAAAGGTAAAATAGTTTTATTTATCTACCGTATATACTCGAGTATAAGCCGAGGCCCCTAATTTCAACCCAACATCCCAGGAAAAGTTATTGACTCGAGAATGAGCCTAGGGTGGGAAATACATCACCCCCCCCTGTCATCATCCAGACCCCCGTCATTAACATCCTCATCATCATCATCACCGCCTGTCATCATCCAGACCCTCATCATCATCACCTGTCATCATCCCCTTGTCATCATCCCACACCCCCCCTTCATCATCCCCTTGTCATCATCCCCACCCCCCTTCATCATCATCCCACACCCCCCCCCTTCATCATCCCCTTGTCATCATCCCCACCCCCCCTTCATCATCCCCTTGTCATCATCCCCACCCCCCTTCATCATCCCCTTGTAATCATCCCACACACCCCCCTTCATCATCCCCTTGTCATCATCCCCACCCCCCTTCATCATCCTCTTCTCATCATCCGCCCTCAGTGGTCTTCAACCTGCGGACCTCCAGAGGTTTCAAAACTACAACTCCCAGCAAGCCCGGGCAGCCATCGGCTGTCCGGGCTTGCTGGGAGTTGTAGTTTTGAAACCTCCGGAGGTCCGCAGGTTGAAGACCACTGCGGCCTTCAACATCATCCAGCCCCCTCTCACCCCCTTTAGTTCTGTACAGTACTCACCTCCGCTCGGCGCTGGTCCGGTGCTGCAGGACTGTCCGGAGAGGAGGTCGTCCGGTGGGATAGTGGTTCCGGGCTGCTATCTTCACCGGGGGCGCCTCTTCTCCGCGCTTCGGGCCCAGAATAGAGAGGCGTTGCCTTGACGATGACGCAGAATTACGTTGGTAATGAACGTACCTCTGCGTCGTCGTCAAGGCAACGTGACTATTCTGGGGCCGGGCCCGAAGCGCTTAGAAGAGGCCTCCCCGGTGATGATAGCAGCCCGGAACCACTATCCCACCAGACGACCTCCTCTCCGGACAGTCCTGCAGCACCGGACCAGCGCCGAGCGGAGGTGAGTACTGTACAGAACTAAAGGGGGTGAGAGGGGGCAGGATGATGTCGAAGGCCGCAGTGGTCTTCAACCTGCGGACCTCCGGAGGTTTCAAAACTACAACTCCCAGCAAGCCCGAAAAGCCGATGGCTGCTCGGGCTTGCTGGGAGTTGTAGTTTTGAAACCTCTGGAGGTCCGCAGGTTGAAGACCACTGCGGGTGGAGAGTTCACTCGAGTATAAGCCGAGGGGGGTGTTTTCAGCACGAAAAATCGTGCTGAAAACTCGGCTTATACTCGAGTATATACGGTATATTTGTTAGACAGATGAAAATAGGTTTCATCTTTTTGACAACCCCTTTAACATTCCTCCTAATCATGTGACTGCTCACTTGACTGACATCACAAAACATCCTGTAGGACCTTCATATCTCTTTCTGGGTACACTTTCACATGGGATCTCTACTTGTAGGAAGATTGATGTGATGCACATAACGGCTGCATCGTGCTTTAAGTGAATGGGCACAGCGCTAAATCAGAGCTCTGCTCAATCAGTAGGGAGGCAGTTAGGTCGCTTTGACACTATCTGCCTGTATCTTATAGTTCACAGGCTGGATGGTCACTATTTAGCAAGATATTCTCTTGCTAAAATGTAAAAAAAAAAAAAAACATGAAGTGCATCAAAAGCGCATAGATGCACAAATTTTTTTTTTACCCCTGTACAATTCACTAGTCAGACCACACATGGAATAAGGTGTACAGTACTAGTGAGTCACAGGAGCAAGTTACACGAAAATGAACCTTAGTTAAAGCACAAGTTGCCCATATGGGAGAGCCACTCTATGGACACTGGTCTATACACTGAAGTAACAGGGTTGTTCAAAATACTCACAAATAGCATTACAGAGGAAATAAATGAAATACATTACATAATATTATTAACTTACTTATAAAGGTAGTATTCACCCAGGTCAATTTCTTCTTTGGATTTAATATTGTCAATAAACTAAAAAGGAAAATGAGACATAGGACAAAGTGCTGAGTCCAGGTAACAAAATTAAACATTAGAGGCAACAACAATATTGCGAAGAATAGAAGATTAATCATTTACTACTTTTAAAGCTGCATAAATGTGATGGTTTAGGTGTTTTAAGTCCTAAATGTAGCTTGTCCTTTATAGTGTGTCCTCATAGACATTGTGGGCGACTGCAGATGTACAATCTGGGCCCTCTAGGAGTGACGCCATATCCTTTAGCAATTGGGTTGACACTTTTGCTATGAATTTAAACTATTCTGGCCCTGCCTGCATCCACACTGCTGAGGACCTTGGGTGCACTGATTCCAATTAGAGATGAGCGAACTTACAGTAAATTCGATTTGTCACGAACTTCTCGGCTCGGCAGTTGATTACTTTTCCTGCATAAATGAGTTCAGCTTTCAGGTGCTCCCATGGGCTGGAAAAGGTGGACACAGTCCTAGGAGACTCTTTCCACCTTTTCCAGCCCACGGGAGCACCTGAAAGCTGAATTTATGCAGGAAAAGTCATCAACTGCCGAGCCGAGAAGTTTGTGACGAATCGAATTTACTGAAGTTCGCTCATCTCTAATTCCAATGATAACTTTACCTCCTTGCTACGCACTAACGTTTGTGAGATATAGGGGTTCTACCATTTAGCTGATGTTTTACTGAACATCAATACAGGTTGTTTGACTGGCTTTTTCACTATGAAATACTGAACATTTTCTAATGAAAGCAATTGCAAAACCTATTGGTTTTGCATGCTTTACAACATATCAAAAGTTTTATTTTAGCATTTTAGTTTTTTCCTCCTCACCTTCTAAAAACCATAACTCTTTTATATTTCCATCCACAGGTGAGTAGGAGGGCTTGTTCTTTGCACATAATGACATAAAATGTATGGCAAAATAAAAAAATATATATTATTTGTGTGGGGAAATTAAAAAGAAAACAGCAATTTAGCAAATTTTGGAAGGTTTCGCTTTCACGCTGTACAAATTACGGTAAAAATTACATGTTTTCTTAATTTTGTGAGTCAATACAATTTAAATGATACCTATGATTACATACTTTTCTATTATTGCACCCCTTTAAAAAAGTTCTCAAACTTTTTAAAAAAAATTAGTGCGTTTAAAATCCATCCATTTTGACAACCTATATATAGCTTTTTAATTTTTTTGTATAAGCGGTGGTATCAGGGATCATTTTTTGCGCCATGATCTGTACTTTTAATTGACATGACATTTGCATATATGTAACTTTTGATTAATTATTTTTGGAATATTATGTGACAAAAAAGCAGCAATTTGACTTTTTTAACGTTTACAACGTTCACCGTACAAGATCAATAAAATATTTTGATAGTTCAGACATTCACGCACACGGTTATATGCCAAATATGTTTATTAAATTTTTTTCACAACTTTTTTTTTTTCACACTTTCATTTGATTGCTAATACTGTTCAGTGCTATGCATAGGGCATATCACTCATCAGCATTATCGGTGATCTTCTGCTCTGGTCTGCTCAATCTCAAACCAAACCAGAAGACCCCTGGAGACGGCCAGAGGCAGGTGAGGGGACCTCCGTCCACTATTATGAATGATCAGATCCCCACGGCAGCACCGCAAGCAATCCGATCATCCATTTTACCAAACACTCTGCCGCAGATGCGGTGATCTGTATTGATCACGGCATGTGAGGGGTTAAAGGGGAAGTCCAGTGGTGAAAAACGTATCCCCTATCCTAAGGATAGGGGATGAGTTTGAGATTGTGGGGGGTCCGACCGCTGGGGCCCCCTGTGATCTCTCTGTACGGGGGCCAGGCTCTCCGGCCAGATAGCGGGTGTCGACCCCCGCACGAAGCGGCGGCCGACACGCCCCCTTAATACATCTCTATGGCAGAGCCGGAGATTGCCGAAGGCAGTGCTTCGGCTCTGCCATAGAGTTTTATTGAGGGGGCGTGTCGGCCGCCGCTTCGTGCGGAGGTCGACACGCCCCCTTCCCGCGGGCTGTCGGGGCTCAGTACAGGAGATCGCAGGGGGCCCCAGCGGTCGGACCCCCCGCGATCTCAAACTTATCCCCTATCCTTAGGATAGGGGATAAGTTGTTCACCACTGGGCTACTCCTTTAATGGCGCATATCAGCACGATCGCTGCTGGCTGCCGATAGCAGCCGGTACCAGCCGTGCATGACACGAGCACCACTCCGGTGCTCAAGGTCATGTACAGGACGTAAATATACGTCCTGGTGCATTAAGTACTAGGGCACCAGGACGTACATTTCTGTCCTGTGTTGTTAAAGGGGTATCCTAAGAATAAGTGTTATACCTAACCCCCAACATAGAATAGGGGACAAGTATCTATCAGTGGGGAGCTGTACTCAGCCATCTTCAGAAGTCCCACAGAAAGTGAA
The DNA here is from genome assembly GCF_029499605.1 of Hyla sarda. NCBI lineage: Eukaryota > Metazoa > Chordata > Amphibia > Anura > Hylidae > Hyla > Hyla sarda. The sequence continues at coordinate 529,086,476 of NC_079189.1, forward strand.
TGGTGTGGCGGCCAAGCATGTGCACTGCCGCTCCATTCACTTGCAGGGGGCACTTGTCTCAGTGCCCTCAATGTGTCAGAAAGCATATTCCAGTGACTGCCCCCTAGTTGTCAACCATTCTGTATATTCCAGATCCTGCTATTTGCTCCTGGACAGACACTGTACAACCACTGCCTTTTAAATTACCAAGCTGAATATGCTCATGGTATTACAAGATAATTACATTGGTTGCTCAACAACCAGTTCCTCCTGCTATTTTCTATGTTCGTATGACTCACTGCTTATATTAGAAGACCAGCAGAACTTTCTTACCCGTGTAATGACCAGGGAGCTTACTGGTATCTTCCGATCATGGCACTTATCCATTAGAGATGCCAAGTCAGCTGCAAAAGACAAAACATGTGTCATCTCACTGTAACTTCTTTGTCATGTTAATTTATTACAAATTACACCTTAGTAGAAAATCATGTAATGTAAACCTATAGGGGGAAATTGATCAAAACCTGTGCAGAGGAAGAGTGGTGCAGTTGCCCATAGCAACCAATCAGATTGCTTCTTTCATTTTCCACAGGCCTCTAAAGAGGCCTGTGGAAAATGAAAGAAGCAATCTGATTGGTTGCTATGGGCAACTGCACCACTCTTCCTCTGCACAGGTTTTGATAAATCTCCCCCATAGTTTGCAATAGGGATATAGGAATGCACTACTATAGTGCTTGAAATCTGTAGCAAACAGAACCTATAACAGAGTTGTGAGTATAAATTCTTAAGCTCATCTTTTGCATTAGATCTGCCACCATTTGCCGCTACACAGTGCCAGTCCTGGGCCATGTTCATGCCACCATTAGTCTCTGTTCTTTTTAGTTTTAGCTTTTTGATGGCAAAAATAATGTACAAAGTACTACAAACAAAAGGGTAACATATGTAATCAATAAAGAAATCAATAGGATCAGTCGGGATAAACTAAACAATAAATGATATGATGCTAGTGTGTTACAATTAACACTTAAGTTGACAGCTGTCCATCTTCTTTCGATCCTTTTGGCCTTATTCAGATAGGAGCCTACAGCTTTGTATGTGAGGTATATTCTGTATATAGGTTTTCAGGGTGGATGACTGACTAAAGAGATAAGCAATGATGAAATAGATGAAGTGCTGAGTCTGGCTCGGAGTCTGCCGCAGACAGCACATACAGTAACAGATGGAAAAGGAGCAGGAAGAAGAAATCCCATCTATAACTCACACACCAATTACACCCATCTGTTCCTTCCTTAACATGGTAATGAAGCCATAATTTGCTTAAAAGGACAACTCCATTAGACTTAGACCATTTACGGCCATGACAGCAATAATCATCAGCCAGCCCTACACCGTCCTATATGTCGGTCTCTGATCAATGGAAGTCAGTTCTTTTGTCACCACTCCAAATGATCACTGGCTATGGTTCTGGATACTATCGAAGGGCATATACTCCACAATCCTTGTGATCCAGGGTCTCTTCTGGTCTTTTTCTTATTCTTTGCATATAAGGTGAACTTGCAGGAAGGTCTGTCGATACTTTTCAGCTGGGGAACTCAACTCCTTTCAGTAAAGGTACGCTTATCCAGGTCTGTCTGAGTATTCGAGCTGAATACTATGGTCAGGTTCCCACCTAGTGGCCATACTACCATGCATGAAAGGGGCACTGCTTGTTGTTGAGCATTATTACACTAGTACCGGGTAAAAACAGGTCACAGGATAAAATGACCTACTAAAGTGTGTAGGATGTAAATCCTATAATGACCTAAATACTGCCACACGCTGGGCCCCCTAAATATAATACTGCCACAAACTGTGCCACAATGAACTGTGTCCCCATGCTATTTAATAATTGTTTCCTAAATCTGTAACTCACAAAAGGGCAAGATGGGAGCTATAGATTTTGAACAACAGGTTGGGGACCACGACGCTATATAACCTGTTCCCTAAAAATACTCACCTGACCGGGCTCCCATGCTGCATCGCTTCTCTGGCCGGAGCAAAAAGATGCAGGTAGTGCCATTCGTGCCATCTGCAGAGTGGATGGGAAGGGGCAGAGACACAGGCTTAAAGACACAGATACATTTAAATGAAGGGAGATTGGATGCCTCCCCTCACTGGTATCCTGACCCGGCTGGAAGGCCCGGGTGTGCACTAACTGCTGCTTGCCCGCCCGGACAAATGGCGTCAGCGGTCCAGGTATACTCATATTCTATAAGATGTTCTCACCTTCTAGAAGCAATAACACTTTTTTTCCTGTCATAAGAACTGCAGAAGAGCTTTTTTTTGTGGGACAAGTGGTACATTTTAAATGCCATTCTTTGTTACGTTTTATTATTTTTACTTTGAACTGCACTATGTGAAAGCAAAAGTGTGAAAGGCGAGGGGGGTGACTAGAGATTATAGGACATCTTTTTAATATAATAAATAAAAAAAACTTGTTATTTTTTTGTTTTTTTAGTCCTCCTAGGAGATTTCAATATGCAATTATTTATCTGTTTGCACTTTGCAAACTGATGACCTCCTAGGAGCCTTATCATGGAAGCCATGAAGCAGCATATTCTTCAACAGCCACTATGGTATGGTGCATGCTATACTGCTCATTCTGGATTGCTGTAAAGTGTCATTTTACTTCCATGGAATCTTGGAGAGATGCAAGTAGCATTCTAGGCCAGTAAACAGCATAAGACCCATGCACAAGACTCCTCTGGGGGACATATGGTTAACTGTGTATCTCCACGATTAATTCAAAATTTGGCAGCAGAAAGAAAGTAAAGTGACACTTTCAAGGGTTTATCCAGTGTTTCTGTAAAATGTAAAAGATGCTGGTGGTGATGAGAGTTGGGGGTGGGGAGCTTTGCAAGAAAAAACACATCATCATGTAGCAATTTTGCATATCCAGTGGCCTACATGATGATGTGTTTCCCTCTTTATGCACTGAAGCTGGCACGTTCCCTGAGTTTTCCAGCAAGATGGTGACCACCACGTTATGGGTGTCAGGTCCGAGCATTCCTAGATGAACAGTTTCCTGGAAAGTGTATTGGTCGTCGTGGGCCAGTTGAATGGCTCCAAGGTCTCCCGATCTGACCCCCTTAGACTTTTATCTTTGGGGTCATCTGAAGGCAATTGTCTATGCTGTGAAGATACGAGATGTGCAGCACCTGAAACTACGGATACTGGAAGCCTGTGCTAGAATTTCTCCTCCGGTGTATATAGCAGTGTATACGGATACTGGAAGCCTGTGCTAGCATTTCCCCTGCGGTGTATATAGCAGTGTATACGGATACTGGAAGCCTGTGCTAGCATTTCTCCTGCGGTGTATATAGCAGTGTATACGGATACTGGAAGCCTGTGCTAGCATTTCTCCTGCGGTGTATATAGTAGTATATAGCAGTGTATACGGATACTGGAAGCCTGTGCTAGCATTTCTCCTGCGGTGTATATAGTAGTATATAGCAGTGTATACGGATACTGGAAGCCTGTGCTAGCATTTCCCCTGCGGTGTATATAGTAGTATATAGCAGTGTATACGGATACTGGAAGAGCCTGTGCTAGCATTTCTCCTCCGGTGTATATAGTAGTGTATACGGATACTGGAAGCCTGTGCTAGCATTTCCCCTGCGGTGTATATAGCAGTGTATACGGATACTGGAAGCCTGTGCTAGCATTTCTCCTGCGGTGTATATAGTAGTATACAGCAGTGTATACGGATACTGGAAGCCTGTGCTAGCATTTCCCCTGCGGTGTATATAGCAGTGTATACGGATACTGGAAGCCTGTGCTAGCATTTCTCCTGCGGTGTATATAGCAGTGTATACGGATACTGGAAGCCTGTGCTAGCATTTCTCCTGCGGTGTATATAGTAGTATATAGCAGTGTATACGGATACTGGAAGCCTGTGCTAGCATTTCTCCTGCGGTGTATATAGTAGTATATAGCAGTGTATACGGATACTGGAAGCCTGTGCTAGCATTTCCCCTGCGGTGTATATAGTAGTATATAGCAGTGTATACGGATACTGGAAGAGCCTGTGCTAGCATTTCTCCTCCGGTGTATATAGTAGTGTATACGGATACTGGAAGCCTGTGCTAGCATTTCCCCTGCGGTGTATATAGCAGTGTATACGGATACTGGAAGCCTGTGCTAGCATTTCTCCTGCGGTGTATATAGTAGTATACAGCAGTGTATACGGATACTGGAAGCCTGTGCTAGCATTTCTCCTGCGGTGTATATAGTAGTATATAGCAGTGTATACGGATACTGGAAGCCTGTGCTAGCATTTCTCCTGCGGTGTATATAGTAGTATATAGCAGTGTATACGGATACTGGAAGCCTGTGCTAGCATTTCCCCTGCGGCGTATATAGTAGTATATAGCAGTGTATACGGATACTGGAAGAGCCTGTGCTAGCATTTCTCCTCCGGTGTATATAGTAGTGTATACGGATACTGAAAGCCTGTGCTAGCATTTCTCCAGTGGTGTATATAGTAGTATATAGCAGTGTATACGGATACTGGAAGCCTGTGCTAGCATTTCTCCTGCGGTGTATATAGTAGTATATAGCAGTGTATACGGATACTTGAAGCCTGTGCTAGCATTTCTCCTGCGGTGTATATAGTAGTATATAGCAGTGTATACGGATACTTGAAGCCTGTGCTAGCATTTCCCCTGCGGCGTATATAGTAGTATATAGCAGTGTATACGGATACTGGAAGAGCCTGTGCTAGCATTTCTCCTCCGGTGTATATAGTAGTGTATACGGATACTGGAAGCCTGTGCTAGCATTTCTCCAGTGGTGTATATAGTAGTATATAGCAGTGTATACGGATACTGGAAGCCTGTGCTAGCATTTCCCCTGCGGTGTATATAGTAGTATATAGCAGTGTATACGGATACTGGAAGCCTGTGCTAGCATTTCTCCAGCGGTGTATATAGTAGTATAAAGCAGTGTATACAGATACTGGAAGCCTGTGCTAGCATTTCTCCAGCGGTGTATATAGTAGTATAAAGCAGTGTATACAGATACTGGAAGCCTGTGCTAGCATTTCTCCTGCGGTGTTGCTATCAGTGTGTGAAGAGTGGGAGAAGAGGGTTGCATTGACAATCCAACACAATGGGCAGCACATTGAACACATTTTATAAGTGGTCAGAAACTTGTAAATAACTCATGAAAGAATAAACTTACGTTAAAACCAAGCACATCATTGTTTTTCTTGTGGAATTCCCAATAAGTTGATGTGTCACATGACCCTCTTCCTATTGAAAAAACTAAAGTTGGATTCAAAATGGCCGACTTAAAAATGGCCGCCATGGTCACCACCCATCTTGAAAAGTTTCCCCCCTCACATATACTAATGTACCACAAACAGGAAGTTAATATCACCAACCATTCCCATTTTATTAAGGTGTATCCATATAAATGGCCCACCCTGTAGTTTTGCAACAGCTGGAGACACACTGATTAGGAAACACTGTTCTAGATGTTCTAGAGAATTGAGCACGCCTTACTATTTAAGATAAAAAGGGGAAATTGATCATCTATATTATACAGATTATTACTAATCTTTAGCACCTTATGTGGACCTGGAAGTATTGAAGAAATCTCTAACTGCTCTACTATATGAAAAAGGCTTTCTGCAGAAACTCACGTGCTTGTCACCAGAACAAACCCATTCAAATAAATGCTACAAATATTCTTGTCATGACAATAAGTCTAACGAAAATGTAACAGCTAATAAATATAAGAGAAATAAAGCAATGTCGCCCCCTGGTGTCTAATAAGCAAACAAACTGCAGTTGATAAAGGTAAAGCCATCTTTTTTTATTATAAAACATTGGAGGTGTCTGCAGCAGCCAGATATGGTTGGGATTATAAATGCAAACAAGTAGTTTGTTTTTACATGCTGTTCTCATTCCTATACACATGAATAGAAGTTACAGAAACTGCACAGCACTGCGAGTAACTGCTATACAGGGCCGCCATCAAGGGGGTACACTCAGTACCCCAGTAAGTGGCCCAGGCCCCACACATGGCAACAGTAACTGTAAGGAGGTTGTGAAGGGGATGCTGGTGCTGCCCAGACAGGTCTGCTACATCATCACCTCAGTGCGGGACAGGAGAGTGGAGAAAGACCCTGAAAAGCTGCCTGAATTTTGTACCCGGTACAGTAAGTAATGCATTGGGCAGCTTCTGTGCCACTGCCCTGTACTGCTATGGTCTCCTGAACAACGACCTGAAGGCAATATGGCAGCTGGAGGCAGAATGTCTAAGAATAGTGGCCTAAAACTATATGGAGACAACTAGCACAGAAGGGGCTCACAGCTATATCTGGGGGCCTAAAACTATATATTTAGGCAAAGAGGGGGCTTACAGCTAAGTATAGGGGCAGACACAGAAAGCCATCCAGGGTTATCCAGGAATATGAGAGGGAGCTCAATTCTTTCAAAAACAGCACCACGCCTGTCCTCAAGTCATGGGTGCCATTAAAACTTTTGGGCTTGTTCAAACAAGCAGATTTCATTTGAAACTTGCACCTGGTTTTCTGCTGCGAGTTTGAAAGAGCCGGGCTCTCCGTAGCTGATTTTCAGCAGCGGAATCTTGACTTAAATGGGGTCTGCTGCGGATTTTCCACAGTAGAGATTCCGCTGCTGAAAATCAGCTTCAGACCGCCCAATGAGAGCCCGCATCTTTCTAAGTCACTGCGAATGTGAAATGAAATCCGCTCCTGTGAACGAGCCCTAAAATGGTACTGAGCTGCAATACCATACTTAACCTGAGGACTGGTGTGGTGCACTTTTTTTTTAAAGAAATCAGCTCAGTTTTTGTAATCCTGGATAACCCCAATAAGTTTGGGGATGGGAGACGATACATGAATACATATTGTGCTGTATAAATACTTAATTGTTCTTACACAGGAACAACAATTAGGACTCACCTAAGTTATGGGTCTCTTTCTCCCATTTCTCCCATGCTTTGTCGTTGATGTATGATGCAGAAAGTAGGAACCTTTTTCCTGCAGAATAAAGGAACGATTGTATGAATCACAAATAGGGCTAAAGGAGGAGATTCTTCAAGACCTGTGCTGAGGAGAAGTTGACCAGTTGCCCATAGCAACCACTTAGATCGCTTCTTTTAATTCTCAGAGGCCTTTTCAAAAATAAGAGAAGTAATCTAACTGGTTCCTATGGAAGGAGGAGGTAACCTACCTAATTACTGGGGGCTTCAAACTACAGGGGGCAGATCTTAAAGGTGTACTCCAGTGGAAAACTTTTTTTTTTTTTTTTTTTTTTTATCAACTGGTGCCAGAAAGTTAAACAGATTTGTAAATTACTTCTATTAAAAAATCTTTATCCTTCCAGTACTTATTAGCGGCTGTATACTACAGAGGAAATTCTTTTCTTTTTGAATTTATTTTCTGTCTTGTCCACAGTGCTCCCTGCTGACACCTCTGTCCATGTCAGGAACTGTCCAAAGTAGGAGAAAATCCCCATAGCAAACATATGCTGCTCTGGTCAGTTCCTAAAACAGACAGAGGTGTCAGCAGAGAGCACTGTGGCTGTGACAGTAAAGAAATCCAAAACGTACTTTTTGGGGGTGAAATGGGGAAATTGGACATTTTACATGTCCCATTGGGACATTTATTGGGGGAGGGGATTTTTCAATTTTTATTTTTTCATTTTTACACCAAAAGGGACTATTTATAGCAATCATTTGATTGCTAATACTGTTCAGTGCTATGCATAGGACATAGCACTGATCACTGTTAGAGATGAGCGAACTTACAGTAAATTCGATTCCTCACGAACTTCTCGGCTCCGCAGTTGATGACTTATCCTGCATAAATTAGTTCAGCTTTCAGGTGCTCCCGTGGGCTGGAAAAGGTGGATACAGTCCTAGGAGACTCTTTCCTAGGACTGTATCCACCTTTTCCAGCCCACCGGAGCACCTGAAAGCTGAACTAATTTATGCAGGAAAAGTCATCAACTGCCGAGCCGAGAAGTTTGTGACGAATCGAATTTACTGTAAGTTCGCTCATCTCTAATCACTGTTATCGGTCATCTTCTGCTCTGCTCTGGTCAATCTCTGACCAGAGCAGAAGACCCGTGGAAGGCAGCGGAGGCAGGTGAGGGGACCTCCGTCTGACGTTCTGGACGATCGGATCCCCGTGGCAGTGCTGCGGGCGATCCAATCATCCATTTTAGTGACCGCAGCGCTGCAGATGCCGTGATCTGTATTGATAACGGCATCTGAAGGGTTAATGGCGGCCATACGTGCGATGGCAGATGTCAGCCATTACCAGCGGTTCCGGGCTGCCATCAGCAGCTGGGACCTGCCACGCATGACCCGAGCATCGCTCCTATGGTTTATGTATAGGACATAAATGTACGTCCTGGAGCGTTAAGTGCCAGCTCACCAGGACTGATTATAGGCGGGGTGCCGCGTGCAAGATAACGGAGGTCCTCAGCTGCGGGACTCCCGCGATCAGGCATCTTATCCCCTATCCTTTGGATAGGAGATAAGATGTCTAAGCACCGGAGAACCACTTTAAAGTTAAAAAACTTTCAGATTTTTTCCATATATGGGGTTGTATAGGGCTAATTTGGTGCGCTGGGATCTGTATTTATTATCAGTACCTTTTTATTTTGATGGGACTTTTTGGATTACTTTTATTTCCTGCTATATTAAGTGAACAAAAATCAGCAATTCTGTCCGTAGTTTTTAATTATCTTTACATTTATGCCATTGACCGTGTGGTTTCACTAACATTACTATTTAATAGTTCGGACATTTATGCGCGCGGCGTTACCAAATATGTTTATTTTGTTATCTTTCATTTATTTGAAAAAGGGGGGGGGGATAAGTGGGTGATTTACACTTTTATTTAGGGAGATGGGCTGTTTTTTTGTTTTTGTTTTTTTATATTTGCCTTTCCAAAATATTTTTTGTCCCGACAGGGTAGTGCTTTTCACGTTGTGCCTCCAGTTGTTGCAAAACTTCAACTCCCAGCATGCCCAGACAGCCAATGGCTGTAGGGCATGCTGGGAGTTTAGTTTTGTAAGAGCTGGAGACACACAGATGTAATTTTTTATTTCTATATACTGATCAATGCTATGCTATAGGAGCCTATAGCACAGCACCGATTGCTAAGGCCTGCATTATTATAGCGCTGATCTGACAGGACGGACGAAGGAACCTTTGCCCATCCTCTCAGCTGATCAGGACCCTGCGGGTGTCCCGATCAGCTCCACTGAGCTTTAGCAGATTGTTTTTGACAACTTTGATCGCGGCATCTAAAGGGTTAATGCCGGACATCACATGGATGAGCGATGTCCTGCATTAGCCAGTATGAAGCGAGCTCAGCTCCTGAGCTCGCTTCATACGCCCGCTGCACCGTATACACATGGCATTCAGCTGTTTAAGGGTTAAGTCACCTCCTCCCAGCGCTTGGCACTGCTGGGAGGAGAGACAGTCGGCCCATAATGGAGGGCATGGATCGCCCCTGATCGAGACCTGAAGAAGGAGAGTGCGAGACCTGGAGAAGGGGCGCGGGGGGCTTGTACTGCCGACTGCCCGAGTTCCCTCCCACTGTACAAGGGGTGTGAGGCAGTGTGGTGTCGGAGTGCAATTCTGCGCCTCACACCGGAGAGAGTATAAAGTGAAATCCACACCGACCACAATTATTGGCAGGGAATTCCCTTAGCCGAAAAGGCCGAAAGGGGCATTTTCGGCCGATAATTTTCGCCAGACAAAACTTCTGTGCAACCCTCCTTTTTTTGTTTTTCTCAAAATGGACACTGTGAGAATCAAAGACTTTATGGATGTTGTGCATCTTAGCAAAACATTAACCTTTCTAATACACTTCATTAAAAAAAAATGGTATCTCCATGCACAGGCATGGATAAAGTCAGGGAAGTGAGGCGGGATTAGCACTTATGTGTTCACTCCGATCCTATCACACAGACAAAGGGCTGGTTCACATCCCGTTTCCTCCCACACGGGAGCACATACGGCAGGGGGGAGCTAAAACCTCGCGCTCCCGTATGCCTTCATATGCGCTCCCATATATAATTCATTTCAATGAGCCGGCCGCAGTGAAACGTTCGGTCGGCTCATTTTTGCGCTGTATGCTCTTTTCCCCCGGACCTAAAACCGTGGTCAACCACAGTTTTAGGTCCAGTTGTAAAAGCGCATACGGCGCAAAAATGAGCCGACCGAACGTTTCACTCCGGCCGGCTAATTGAAATGAATTACATATGGGAGCGCTCCCGTATGGGAGAAAAATGATGTGAACCCAGCAAGTGAATGCATGGTGAGGGTGGGGGCGAGCCCAGTGCCTGCCTTGGACACGCCCTTTCCTGAGCAGTGGATGTCAGAATAAGTGAGCAGGAAAACAGAAGTATTTGGGAGCCAAATACAGACGTTAGACACATGAAGACATGTAAAGAATCTGCATTAACATATAAATATATGAGAGTTAAACTTAAAAGCCAATGGCCGTGATTTATCAAGATGAGTTAGAGAAACTAGAGATTTCCACATAACAACCAATCACAGCTCAGCTTTCCTATCCTAACAATCTCTGGTAAAGTGAAAGCTGTGCTGTGATTGGTTGATATGGGGAAATCTCTCCAGTTTTTCTCACACTCATTTTAAAAAAACCAGGCCAAAGTGTGTAACTGTAGGTCTATACAGTGGTATTTGTTTGGTGCATATGTTGAGGATACAAAGGGGGATACACCTCTGATGTATCGTATAACACTGCGTGCAAATAGCCTCAAGTCGTCATTTTAACCCCTTAAAGACAAAGCCCTATTTGGCCTTAAAAGAGTACTCTGCCGTAAACATCTTATCCCCTATCCAAAGGATAGGGGATAAGATGTTAGATCGCAGGGGGCACTGCTGCGGCTTCCCTGTCATTCGGTCCATTCGGTGACCAATGACTGGCGATGCCGGCCACCATGTCCCCTCCATTCACATCTATGGGAGGAGGCGTGAAGGTTATGTACTATCCGTCACGCCCCCTACCATAGACGTGAATGGAGGGGGCGTGGCATGACGAATGCAGAAGCTTCCATCTTCAGGACACCGCCGGCCCGGAGATCATGAAAACGTTTGGTTTTCATATTTCCCAGCCAGATCCAGTGACCGAAACTACAAAACGTTATGTGAACGCAGCCTTACTGGTGTAACTGCTGAGGCTCCCACAGTATCAAAGAGGGACGGAGCCACTAGTGTAGTGGGATGAGGACTGCCTGGGATTTGGAATTTCTTACATTTAGTACTACTTTTTCCCCTCTTAGACAGCCCTTTTAAATGGCTATTCCTATTTCAAGAAGCCATCCCCAATAACAAGCTGATTGTGGGGGTCTGACTGCAGGAGATTATTGTCTTCTGAATGGAGTGCACTGTCTATGGGGTTTCCAGTCACTGCTCAGCTCTCAGCACTGTTAAGAAAACAATAGGCATGATGGGAGTTGTAGTTTTGCAGGTTGGGGAACAGACAAATAGACAAGGAATAGAGCTGTGTGCTGGCAGGGGAGGCTCCTTTCAATCCAGGGACAATATTCTCCCCAATGTCGGCATCAGAGGGGTCAGGCCTGGGGTAAGACCCCCAGGATCAACCTGTTAGCCCCCTGTCCTGTGGATAGCGCCTTCATACCTCTTTACTGTCTACATCAGGGTTTCCCAACAAGGCGCCTCCAGCTGTTGCACAATTACAGCTCCCAGCTAGCCAAAGGCTGTCTGGCCATGCTGGGTGTTATAGTTTTGCAACAGACAGAAGTACCCTGGTTGGGAAACACTGCTCTACACGGCTCTGGATATCATTCACTGACAGTAAGCAGAGGTTATAGCCTATCAGGGATGAGGTAAATTATCGTTACATAGGACTGCTCACAGTCCAGCCATCTGCTCCTATATATTCTGTCCTCCTCACACATAGGGGCAGCGCCAATGTCATAGAAAGATGCCCACACCCTGCCCGGATCACTGACGGCTGCCACACTACGGGCACAGCGCCGCCGCCATCTGCCCTCACGCCTCTTACCCCGTACCTGTCACTGTGGAGCCTAACGACACCACCCGGGACCGGGAGAGCAGCATGTACCGGCTGAGCATGGAGGCCGCCATCTTGGAAAGTCACGCTCCGTGTCTCCGGGTGATGACAGAGATGGGCGGAGCCATCTGACCCGGTGCGGATCTTGTGAAGAGGACGGATAACAATGGCGGAGCCGCATACTGTCACATACTTAGTGTACATGGGGTCTAAGCTAATGTACCCAGCAAAATAAAGGCTGAATGGAAAGTGCCACCGGCCCTTGGTGACCCACCTCTTCAGGAAGCAATGCAGTGATACTTAGTGTACATACATACGGTAACGCACCATGTAAGAGGGAAATCGCCCTAAAGTGCCAGTCCTTCATAACAGCACAAACAGCAGTGACCCCCATCACAGTGTCAGGTACAGTCCCCTCCATAACAGTGTCAGCTACAGTCCCCTCCATAACAGTGTCAGCTACAGTCCCCTCCATAACAGTGTCAGCTACAGTCCCCTCCATAACAGTGTCAGCTACAGTCCCCTCCATAACAGTGTCAGCTACAGTCCCCTCCATAACAGTGTCAGCTACAGTCCCCTCCATAACAGTGTCAGCTACAGTCCCCTCCATAACAGTGTCAGCTACAGTACCCTCCATAATAACAGTGTCAGCTACAGTCCCCTCCATAACAGTGTCAGGTACAGTCCCCTCCATCACAGTGTCAGGTACAGTCCCCTCCATAACTGTGTCAGGTACAGTCCCCCCCATAACAGTGTCAGCTACAGTCCCCTCCATAACAGTGTCAGCTACAGTCCCCTCCATAACAGTGTCAGCTACAGTACCCTCCATAACAGTGTCAGCTACAGTACCCTCCATAACTGTGTCAGGTGCAGTCCCCCCCATAACAGTGTCAGCTACAGTACCCTCCATAACAGTGTCAGCTACAGTACCCTCCATAACTGTGTCAGGTGCAGTCCCCTCCATAACAGTGTCAGCTACAGTCCCCTCCATAACAGTGTCAGCTACAGTCCCCTCCATAACAGTGTCAGGTACAGTCCCCTCCATCACAGTGTCAGCTACAGTCCCCTCCATAACAGTGTCAGCTACAGTCCCCTCCATAACAGTGTCAGCTACAGTCCCCTCCATAACAGTGTCAGCTACAGTCCCCCCATAACAGTGTCAGCTACAGTACCCTCCATAACAGTGTCAGCTACAGTACCCTCCATAACTGTGTCAGGTACAGTCCCCTCCATAACAGTGTCAGCTACAGTCCCCTCCATAACAGTGTCAGGTACAGTCCCCTCCATAACAGTGTCAGCTACAGTACCCTCCATAACAGTGTCAGCTACAGTACCCTCCATAACTGTGTCAGGTACAGTCCCCTCCATAACAGTGTCAGCTACAGACCCCTTCATATCTGTCAGTTACAGTCCCCTCCATAACAGTGTCAGCTACAGTCCTCTCCATAACAGTGTCAGTTACAGTCCGCTCCATAACAGTGTAAGCTACAGTCCCCTCCATCACAGTGTCAGGTACAGTCCCCTCCATCACAGTGTCAGTTACAGTCCCCTCCATAACAGTGTCAGCTACAGTCCCCCCCATAACAGTGTAAGCTACAGTTCCCTCCATAACTGTCAGTTACAGTCCCCTCCATAACAGTGTGAGCTACAGTCCCCTCCATAAGTGTCAGCTACAGTCCCCTCCATAACAGTGTCAGGTACAGTCCCCCCATAACAGTGTCAGGTACAGTTCCCTCCATAACAGTGTCAGCTACAGTCCCCTCCATAACAGTGTCAGCTACAGTCCCCCCATAACAGTGTCAGGTACAGTTCCCTCCATAACAGTGTCAGCTACAGTCCCCCCATAACAGTGTCAGGTACAGTTCCCTCCATAACAGTAAGCTACAGTACCCTCCATACAGTGGCGTTGCTAGGGTTGGTGTCACCCGGTGCGGTAGAAAATGGTGTCACCCCCAGATGACCCCCCACACATTAGTAATTTTTTTAGCCTGTTGTGATGGATGCCAGTGGAGTAGCACGTCTCAGAAACTTATTTCCAGTATAATAATTAAATATACCAATTGCCAAGAATAGTGAAATGCTAGAGAAGTTTTTACCATTTAAAACTACGGCTCCCAGTATGACCTAAGCAGTAATAAGGTTCTGCTGGGAGTTGTAGTTTCACACATCATAACTGCATGGCTGTGAATACATGTGACGTCTTCTCTATAGTCTTTCTTTATATAATTCAGATGGTACATACCACCAGGTCCAGCTAAATCTTCTCTCTGCAGAAGTTGATGCCCAGATGGCTCCTCACTATGTCAATTCTGATCCTCTATATGAAAACAATAATTATTATAACCATGCCAGACAGTATGCCCATGAATATAATACTAACACGCAGTGCATCCTCTAAATATAATACTCTCACACACTGCACTCTCTGAATATAATACTGCCACACACTGCACTCTCTGAATATAATACTGCCACACACTGCACTCTCTGAATATAATACTGCCACACACTGCACTCTCTGAATATAATACTGCCACACACTGCACTCTCTGAATATAATACAGCCATATACTGCACTCTCTGAATATAATACTGCCACACACTGCACTCTCTGAATATAATACTGCCACACACTGCGCTCTCCGAATATAACACTGCCACACACTATACCCTCTGAACATAATACTACCACATACTGCACTCTCCGAATATAACACTGCCACACACTGTACCCTCTGAACATAATACTACCACACACTGCACTCTCTGAATATAATACTGCCACACACTGTACCCTCTGAACATAATACTTAGAAATTATAAATAAAAAATATTTATGTGAACCAGTCCTCAAAAGCACAGGGGAGAGAAAAAGGAAAAGACTAGTGGAGATGGGATCCAAGAAATGGTCTTTATTATATAAAAAGGATATATATGACCAATCGCCTAGCAGGGCCCTTGCTAAAGGCGAATGGCATATATGGGTAAAAAATAGATATAATAAAAAATACAGAATATAGTAGGATTAAAATGAAATAAATATAATGGGTAAGTAGCACCAAAGAAAATTCATTAATTAAATATCTGCTGCATATATCAGGAGAAAACGTTCTCAGTCCATGTAATTCATAGGGATATTTCAATGAAAAATCCACAAGAAATGTCCAGAATGAAAAGTCACAATTAGTTTGGGTGTGTCCGGAGTAACGATATATGGTAGTGAGTGTAGCCACAATAGCTACAATAGGAAATTCATGGACAGGTAATGCAGACAATGTGGCAAACACTGTCAGCGATGAAGATGTCAAGTCTCGGTGCACAGCACCACTCACCCTCCTTTGGAGTCCTCAGGTCCGGGCTGGCACGGCTGAGTCCGGCACTCTGGATATCAATGCCCGCCTGGGTGGTATGCTGGGTGAATGGCTGAATCTCCGGGGGTCCGAGTGTCCTGGGCTGGCACGGGAGGCGTCCGGCCTTGAGGAGGATGATGTCCAGGAGTAACTCTGCCGACCGGGGCTGTGAGAGGATGCAGGTAACAGGTGGTGCGGATTACACGTATGAATAAGGTGCTAACAGTGCGCATGCAGCAATGGTCCCGGAATCGCGGGCATCCAGCTGTTGCAATTGGAATATGGCAGATACAGTCTATTTGAAGTGATATACACTTATGGATAAGGTGCAGATAATATAGCTACTGAAGAAAAGGCCCGCGGCCTTGAAACGCGTCTAGCCCATTATCTGCACCTTATCCATAAGTGTATATCACTTCAAATAGACTGTATCTGCCATATTCCAATTGCAACAGCTGGATGCCCGCGATTCCGGGACCACTGCTGCACGCACGCTGTTAGCACCTTATTCATACGTGCAATCCGCACCACCTGTTACCTGCATCCTCTCACAGCCCCGGTCGGCAGAGTTACTCCTGGACATCATCCTCCCCAAGGCCGGACGCCTCCCGTGCCAGTCCAGGACACTCGGACCCCCGGAGATTCAGCCATTCACCCAGCATACCACCCAGGCGGGCATTGATATCCAGAGTGCCGGACTCAGCCGTGCCAGCCCAGACCTGAGGACTCCAAAGGAGGGTGAGTGGTGCTGTGCACCGAGACTTGACATCTTCATCGCTGACAGTGTTTGCCACATTGTCTGCATTACCTGTCCATGAATTTCCTATTGTAGCTATTGTCGCTACACTCACTACCATATATCGTTACTCCGGACACACCCAAACTAATTGTGACTTTTCATTCTGGACATTTCTTGTGGATTTTTCATTGAAATATCCCTATGAATTACATGGACTGAGAACGTTTTCTCCTGATATATGCAGCAGATATTTAATTAATGAATTTTCTTTGGTGCTACTTACCCATCATATTTATTTCATTTTAATCCTACTATATTCTGTATTTTTTATTATATCTATTTTTTACCCAGTATATTCCATTCGCCTTTAGCAAGGGCCCTGCTAGGCGATTGGTCATATATATCCTTTTTATATAATAAAGACCATTTCTTGGATCCCATCTCCACTAGTCTTTTCCTTTTTCTCTCCCCTGTGCTTTTGAGGACTGGTTCACATAAATATTTTTTATTTATAATTTCTACATATTACATTAGGCCTTTTGGGTGAAGGCAACACCTTTAACCTCAAGCACATTATTTCTTTTATCCTAAGTGAGCTACACATATTTTACACTTCCTATGAACATAATACTACCACATACTGCGCTCTCCAAATATAATACTGCCACACACTGTACCCTCTGAACATAATACTACCACACACTGCACTCTCTGAATATAATACTGCCACACACTGCACATTCTTAATATAATACTGCCACACACTGCACATTCTGAATATAATACTGCCACACACTGCGCTCTCTGAATATAACACTGCCACACACTGTGCTCCCTGAACATAATACTGCCACACACTGCGCTCCCTGAATATAACACTGCCACACACTGCGCTCTCTGAATATAATACTGCCACACACTGTGCTCTCCTGAATATAGTACTGCCACACACTGTGCTCTCCTGAATATAGTACTGCCACACACTGTGCTCTCCTGAATATAGTACTTCCACACACTGTGCCCTCTAAATATAATACTGCGCCATTTGAATATACTACCACACACTGCGCCCTTTGTATATTACCTTGTTTTTCAGTGCAGATTTTATGATGCCAATGTGCCCCCGAATAAATGATGCCGCTGTCCCCCCAGAATAAATGATGCCGCTGTCCCCCCAGAATAAATGATGCCGCTGTCCCCCCAGAATAAATGATGCCGCTGTCCCCCCATAATAAATGATGCCGCTGTCCCCCCATAATAAATGATGCCGCTGTCCCCCCATAATAAATGATGCCGCTGTCCCCCCAGAATAAATGATGCCGCTGTCCCCCCAGAATAAATGATGCCGCTGTCCCCCCAGAATAAATGATGCCGCTGTCCCCCCATAATAAATGATGCCGCTGTCCCCCCAGAATAAATGATGCCGCTGTCCCCCCAGAATAAATGATGCCGATGTCCCCCCAGAATAAATGATGCCGCTGTCCCCCCAGAATAAATGATGCCGCTGTCCCCACAGATGATGCCGTTGTCCCCCCAGAATAAATGATGCCGCTGTGCCCCCAGAATAAATGATGCCGCTGTGTCCCCAGATGATGCAGTTGTCCCCCCAGAATAAATGATGCCGCTGTCCCCCAGAATAAATGATGCCGTTGTCCCCCCAGAATAAATGATGCCGCTGTGCCCACAGAATAAATGATGCCGCTGTGCCCCCAGAATAAATGATGCCGCTGTGCCCCCAGAATTAATTATACCACTGTTCCCCAGAATTATTGACGTCATGTGTCCCCAGAATAAATGATGCTGCTGTGCCCTCAGAATTAATGATGCCGCTGTTCCCCCAGAATAAATGATGCCACTGTGCCCCCAGAAATAATTATACCACTGTGCCCCCAGAATTAATTATACCACTGTGCCCCCAGAATTAATTATACCACTGTGCCCCCAGAATTAATTATACCACTGTGCCCCCAGAATTAATTATACCACTGTGCCCCCAGAATTAATTATACCACTGTGCCCCCAGAATTAATTATACCACTGTGCCCCCAGAATTAATTATACCACTGTGCCCCCAGAATTAATTATACCACTGTGCCCCCAGAATTAATTATACCACTGTGCCCCCAGAATTAATTTTACCACTGTGCCCTGGTATATTATGCTGGATGATGGGGGTGCTCCTGCCAGGAAGATATTGCTGCCGATGGATGATGAGGGTGCTACTGTGATAGGGGTGGGGTGTTACTGGTGGATGATGGGGGTGCTACTGCCAGGAAGGGAGTTCTGCCGATGGATGATGAGGGTGTTACTGCCACCCTGGTAGTAGCCCGCCCATCATCCATCAGCAGCACCATCCTCCTGGCAGTAGCACCACCAGCAACACCCCACCCCCCCCCCCCCCCCCCCCCACAGTAGCACCCCTCATTATCCATTAGCTGATGCATCATGGGGTGGTTGGTGGGGGTCCTCCTGGCAGTAGCACCCCCATCATCCACCAGCAGGATCTGCTGATGGGGGTGCTACTCCTGGAGAGGGGGATGTTGCTGGTGGATGATGAGGGTGCCATGGGGGATTGGTAGCAGAGCGGACACAGCTACACGTGGACGGGGGGATGGGAAGGGTAGGGCGGTGATGGCAGACTCAGCTATGTGAGAGGTCCGGGGGCGGGAGTGTTTGGTGGATGTTGGTGGCTGGCGAATGGAGCTATCTGAGGAGCTGAGGGGGGGGGGGGGCGTCATGGTGTCACCCCATCAGCCTGGTTTCACCTGGTACAGCCTGCACGCCAGCTGCTATGCTACAGCATACACCCGCCGCTGCACCCCAAACATCATACATTTCATACATTAAAAAAAGAAAAAAACACCCACTCCATCACCCCATCCCACCTCACTCCATCACACCCCCATTCCACTCCATCACACCCCACTCCATCACCCCCCACCCCACTCCATTAACCCCCATGCATCACCCCTACACTCCACTCCATCACTCCCCCCCCCCCCCTTTCACCAACCCACCTCACTCCACTACATCATCACTCCCCCCTGCAGAGTGGGGGTTTAGCTCAGCACAAGCCCCCCAGCACCAAGAGCCCCCCTCCAGTTCCTAGAGCCCCCCAAAAAACCTAGAGCCTGAGCCCCTAAGGAGCAGCTTACCAGGGCCTGTTGCTTGCTGACTTGCTTTCTATGCACGTCGGCGTCCAGAAAACTCCGCCCACCTCCCGCTGACGTACCGTCACAGGGCACTACAAGCACATAATGGGTGAAAGCTGAGGACCGGGGGTGAGTGGAGAAGCGCCGCCCGACAGATGAGGAACGGGGGGGGGGGGTGCCAGTGAGCCGGACAGCTGAGGACGGGGGGGGGGAGGTGCTAGTGAGTGAGAAGCGCCGGACATATAAGGAAGTGGGGTGTAAGCAGTGCCGGCGCCAGACAGATGAGTTAGGTGAGCTACGGACATGGTGTCACCCCATCAGGCTGGTGTCACCCGGTGCGGGGCGCACCCCCGCACCCCGGTCCCTACACCACTGCCTCCATAACAGTGTCAGCTACAGTCCCCCCATAACAGTGTCGGCTACAGTCCACTCCATAAAAGTGTCAGCTACAGTCCCCTCCATAACAGTGTCAGCTACAGTCCCCTTCATAACAGTGTCAGCTACAGTCCCCTCCATCACATTGTCAGCTACAGTCCCCTCCATCACATTGCCAGCTACAGTCTCCCCCATAACAGTGTCAGCTACAGTCTCTGAACCCCAGGATAGGCAGGGGCAGAGAAGCGGGCAGCGACGGAAGGTCTCAGGACCTGCAAAAGCTGCTGCAGTTCATTGATTTAAAGCTCCCGCTTTAAGTTTTTTCCTGGATAACCCCTTTAACATGAAACTTGGCACACATGTTACTTATATGTCAACAACAAACATAGGATAGGTGATTTAACCCTTACTCACCCCCATTTGCCAGGGGCGGGGTTTATGTTTAAAGTCCCATGCAACTCTATGGGAAATATATGTAACTGCATAACTTCCAAACGGCCGGAGATATTTCCATAATACTTGGTCACATGTTACTTATATGTCCACTTAAAATATAGGATAGTTAATTTAACCCTTAACTACCCCCATTTGTGAGGGTCGGGGTTTTTGTTTAAAGTCCCATGAAAATCAATGGGAAATGTATGTTCTCACATAACTTCTGTACGGCTGGAGATATTTCAATACACATATTACGGGTCGGGATACCAGGACGGGATATGAGGACGGGATAGGAGGACAGGATAGGAGGTCGAGATAGGAGGAGGTCGAGATACGAGGACGGGATAGGAGGTCGGGATAGGAGGTCGAGATAGGAGGTCGAGATAGGAGGACGGGATAGGAGGTCATGATAGGAGGTCGAGATAGGAGGACGGAATAGGAGGTCGGGATAGGAGGTCGAGATATGAGGGCGGGATAGGAGGACAGGATAGGAGGTCGAGATAGGAGGTTGGGATAGATGAACTGGATAGGAGAACAGGATAGGAGGTCAAGATAGGTCAGGATAGGAGGTCGAGATAGGAGGACGGGATAGGAGATCGAGATAGGAGGACAGGATAGGAGGTCGAGATATGAGGACGGGATGGGAGGTTGGGATAGGAGGTCGAGATAGGAGGACGGCATATGAGGACGAGATAGGAGGTCAGGATAGAAGGTCGGCATAGGAGGTCGGGATATAAGGACGGGATATGAGGACGGGATGTGAGGATGGCATTTGAGGTCCAGATATGATGACGGGATAGGAGGTCAGGATATGAGGACGGGATATGGGGTTGGGATATGACAACAATAAATGAGGACGGGATATGAAGTCGAAAGCTTCCTCCTTTGTTTATTTTCCTCCCCAACAAGGATTAGGAAGGAAAAACCGGGCAACGCCAGGTACTCAGCTAGTATATATATATAAAACTCAACGTGTGTGTATATGTGTGTGTGTATGTATACGTGTGTGTGTATGTTCCAGCATCACGTCCAAATGGCTAAAGATATTAACATGAAGCTTGGCACACATGTTACTTATATGTCAACAACAAACATAGGATAGGTGATTTAACCCTTACTCACCACCATTTGCCAGGGGCGGGGTTTATGTTTAAAGTCCTATACAAGAGTCCCATACAAGTCTATGGGAAATATATGTTACTGCATAACTTCCAAACGGCTGGAGAAATTTTGATAATACTTGGTCACATGTTACTTATATGTCCACTTAAAATATAGGATAGTTAATTTAACCTTTAACTACCCCCATTTGTGAGGGTCGGGGTTTTTGTTTAAAGTCCTATGCAAATCAATGGGAAATGTACGTTCCCACATAACTTCTGTGCGGCTGGAGGTATTTCAATACCTGATACACATCTAACAGTTTGAAATATAAGGACGGGATAGGAGGTCGAGTTAGGAGATCGGGATAGGAGGACGGGATATGAGGTGGAGATAGGAGGTGGGGATGGGAGGTTGGGATAGGAGGTCGAGATAGGAGGTCGGGATAGGAGGTCGAGATAGGAGGACGAGATAGGAGGTCGAGATAGGAGGACGGAATAGGAGGTCGGGATAGGAAGTCGGCATAGGAGGTCAGGATAGGAGGTCGAGATAGGAGGATGGGATAGGAGGATGGGATAGGAAGTCAAGATAGGAGGACGGGATAGGAGGTCAAGATAGGAAGATGGGATAGGAGGATGGGATAGGATGTCGGGAAAGGAGGACGGGATAGGAGGTCCCGATAGGAGGTCGTGATATGAGGACGGGACATGGGGTTGGGATATGACAACAATATATGAGGATGGGATTTGAAGTCAAAAGCTTCCTCCTTTGTTGATTTTCCTCCCCAACAAGGATTAGGAAGGAAAAACCGGGCAATACGGGTACTCAGCTAGTTATATATATATATATATATATAAAATTCAACGTGTGTGTGTGTGTATGTCAACATCAAACATAGGATAGATAATTTAACCCTTACTCACCCCCATTTGCCAGGGGCAGGGTTTATGTTTAAAGTCCCATACAAGTCTATGGGAAATATATGTTACTGCATAACTTCCAAACGGTTGGAGATATTTCCATAATACTTGGTCACATGTTACTTATATGTCCACTTAAAATATAGGATAGTTAATTTAACCCTTAACTACCCCCATTTGTGAGGATCGGGGTTTTTGTTAACCCGTTCCCGCTATTGGACGTATGCATACGTCCAGGCGAATTACACGTTCGCGCAAATGGACGTATGCATACGTCCAAGCGATCTCCTGCTCTGCCGCGGGCAGCGCAGGAGATCGCGGGTGGGACTCAGCTGTCAATCACAGCCGGAGTCCCACCGCAGCTGCCGGGGCCGCGATCGCGCCGGTCCCGGCAGCATTAACCCCATAGATGCCGTGATCAGTTCTGATCATGGCATCTATGGTGTTTGCAGGGGGAGCGCTCTCCCCCTGCCCATCAACGGTGGCGCCACGATAAAATAAGGGGGATCGGGGGTGTCCAAGACACCCTCGATCCCCCTTGAAGAGATAGGAGTGAGGTGGCAGGGTTGCCACCCCTCCTATCCCTGCTATTGATCGGCCGAGCGACCGACCAATAGCAGACTGGGGGCGGGGGGGTTAAAGTTCGGTTCCCCCCGCTATGCCCACCCATCGGTGTCCGGGCACAGCGGGGGGAACCGTGCAATAGCGGCGGCGGCGGCCGTCACTTACCCGGCGGAGGCTGTGATCATGGCGGCGGTGGAGGTGAGTATGGCGCCGCGTGTCCGGGAGTCTGTTGCCTAGCAACATCTGCAGGGCGACAGTTTAGAGAGTGGTCTCTAAACTGTCGCCCTCCAGATGTTGCAAAACTACAACTCCCACCATGCCTTGACAGCTGTTTGCTGTGTTGGCATGCTGGGAGTTGTAGTTTTGCAAGATTTAGAGGGGTTCAGGCTGGAGATCACTGACAGTGGTCTCTAAACTGTAGCCCTCCAGATATTACAAAACTACAACTCCCAGCATGCCCAGACAGCAGTTTGCTGTCTTAGCATGCTGAGATTTGTAGTTTTGCAACATCTGGAGGGCCACAGTTTAGAGACCACTGTCAGTGATCTCCAGCCTGAACCCCTCTAAATCTTGCAAAACTACAACTCCCAGCATTCAGGAACAGCAAATGGCTGTCTCGGCATGCTGGGAGTTGTACTTGCGTGCCTCCAGTTGTTGCATAACTACATCTCCCAGCATTCCCTTTGGCAATCAGTACATGCTGAGAGTTGTAGTTCTGCAACAGCTGGAGGCACACTGGTTGGGAAATACCGAGTTAGGTAATAGGTTCTATTACCTAACTCAGTATTTTCCAACCAGTGTGCCTCCAGCTGTTGCAAAACTACGACTCCCAGCATGCACGTTCTGTCAGTGCATGCTGGGAGTTGTAGTTTTGTAGTTACATTCACACTGGCGGCGGATTATAGTGAGTTCCCTGCTTCAAGTTTGAGCTGCAGCAGCCGCAGCTCAAACTCCTAGCGGGAGACTCAGTGTAATCCGCCGTCAGTGTGAATGTAACCTAAAAACACTACACTACACTAACATAAAATAAAGAGTAATACACTACATATACACACGTACACTGCCCCCCCACCCCCCCCCCCCCCTTCCCCCCCAATAAAAATGAAAAACGTATCCTACAGCAGTGTTTCCAAAACGGAGCCTCCAGCTGTTGCAAAACAAAAACTCCCAGCATTTCCGGACAGCCATTGACTGTCCAAGCATGCTGGGAGTTTAGCAACAGCTGGAGGCACCCTGTTTAAGAATCACTGGTGTAGAATACCCCTATGTCCACCCCTATGCAAATCCCTAATTTAGGCCTCAAATGCGCATGGCGCTCTCACTTTGGAGCCCTGTCGTATTTCAAGGCATATGGGGTATCGCCGTACTCGGGAGAAATTGCCTAACAAATTTTGGGGGGCTTTTTCTCCTTTTACCCCTTATGAAAAGGTAAAGTTGGGGTCTACACCAGCATGTTAGTGTAAAAAAAAAACATTTTTGTACACTAACATACTGGTGTTGCCCCATACATTAAAATTTCACAAGCGGTAAAAGAAAAAAAGCCTCCAAAATTTGTAACGCAATTTCTCCTGAGGACGGAGATACCCCATATGTGGGCGCAAAGTGTTCTGGGGACGCACAACAAGGCTCAGAAGGGAGAGTGCACCATGTAAATTTGAGGTCTAAATTGGTGATTTGCACAGGGGTGGTTGATTTTACAGCGGTTCTGACATAAGTGCAAAACAATAAATACCCACATGTGACCCCATTTTGGAAACTACACCCCTCACGGAATGTAACAAGGGGTACAGTGAGCATTTACACCCCACAGGTGTCTGACAGATCTTTGAAACAGGGGTCTGTGAAAATGAAAAATAAAATTTTTAGTTTGCACAGCCCACTGTTCCAAAGATCCGTCAAATGCCAGTGGGGTGTAAATTCTCCCTGCACCCCTTATTACCTTCCGTGAGGGGTGTAGTTTTAAAAATGGGGTCACATATGGGGGGGTCCACTGTTCTGGCACCACGGGGGGGCTTTGGAAATGCACATGGCCAAATTCTCTCTCCAAAAGCTCAATGATGCTCCTTCTCTTCTGAGCATTGTAGTTCGCCCCCAGTGCACTTCACGTCCACTTATTGGGTATTTCCATACTCAGAAGAGATGGGGTTACAAATTTTGGGGGGTATTTTCTGCTATTATCCCTTGTAAAAATGTAAAATTTGGGGGAAAACAAGCATTTTAGTGTAAAAAAAATATTTTTTTTTTTACATATGCAAAAGTCGTGAAACACCTGTGGGGTATTAAGGTTCACTTTACCCCTTGTTACGTTCCCCAAGGGGTCTAGTTTCCAAAATGGTATGCCATGTGGGTTTTTTTTTTTTCTGTCCTGGCACCATAGGTGCTTCCTAAATGCGGCATGCCCCCAGAGCAAAATTTGCTTCCAAAAAGCCAAATGTGACTCCTTCTCTTCTGAGCATTGTAGTTCGCCCGTAATGCACTTCAGGTCAACTTATGGGGTACCTCCATACTCAGAAGAGATGGGGTTACAAATTTTGGACCTGTAGTGCGCCAGCAGAGCACTTTTCATCCCCATATTGGGTGTTTTCTGAATCGGGAGAAATTGGGCTTCAAATTTTGGGGGGTATTTTCTGCTATTACCTTTTTTAAAAATGTAAAATTTTTGCTAAACCAAGCATTTTTGGTAAAAAAAAAATTTTTTTTTTACATATGCAAAAGTCGTGAAACACCTGTGGGGTATTAAGGTTCACTTTATCCCTTGTTACATTCCTCAAGGGGTCTAGTTTCCAAAATGGTATGCCATGTAGTTTTTTTTTGCTGTCCTGGCACCATAGGGGCTTCCTAAATGGGACATGCCCCCCGAGCAAAATTTGCTCTCAAAAAGCCAAATATGACTCCTTCTCTTCTGAGCATTGTAGTTCGCCCGTAATGCACTTCAGGTCAACTTATGGGGTACCTCCATACTCAGAAGAGATGGGGTTACAAATTTTGGGGGGTATTTTCTGCTATTAACCCTTGCAAAAATGCGAAATTTGGGGGGAAACACACATTTTAGTGAAAAAAATATATATATTTTTTTTACATATGCAAAAGTCATGAAACACCTGTGGGGTATTAAGGCTCACTTAATTCCTTGTTACGTTCCTCAAGGGGTCTAGTTTCCAAAATAATATGCCATGTTTTTTTTTTTGCTGTTTTGGCACCATAGGGGCTTCCTAAATGCAACATGCCCCCAAAAAACCATTTCAGAAAAACGTACTCTCCAAAATCCCCTTGTTGCTCCTTTGCTTCTGAGCCCTCTACTGCGCCCCCCGAACACTTTACATAGACATATGAGGTATGTGCTTACTCGAGAGAAATTGGGCTACAAATTCAAGTATAAATTTTATCCTTTTACCCCTTGTAAAAATTCAAAAATTGGGTCTACAAGAACATGCAAGTGTAAAAAATGAAGATTTTTAATTTTCTCCTTCACTTTGCTGCTTTTCCTGTGAAACACCTAAAGGGTGAAAACACTTACTGAATGTCATTTTGAATACTTTGGGGGGTGCAGTTTTTGTAATGGGGTCATTTATGGGGTATTTCTAATATGAAGACCCTTCAAATCCACTTCAAACCTGAACTGGTCCATGAAAAATAGCGAGTTTGAAAATTTTGTGAAAAATTGTAAAATTGCTGCTGAACTTTGAAGCCCTCTGGTGTCTTCCAAAAGTAAACACTTGTCAATTTTATGATGAAAATATAAAGTAGACATATTGTATATGTGAATCCAAAAAAAAAAATATTTGGAATATCCATTTTCCTTACAAGCAGAGAGCTTCAAAGTTTGAAAAATGCTAAATTTTAAATTTTTTCATCAAATTTTGGGATTTTTCACCAAGAAAGGATGCAAGTTACCACAAAAATTTACCACTATGTTAAAGTAGAATATGTCACGAAAAAACAATCTCGGAATCAGATTGATAAGTAAAAGCATTCCAGAGTTATTAATGTTTAAAGTGACAGTGGTCAGATGTGCAAAAAAAGGTCTGCGTCCTAGAGGTGAAAATGGGCTGTGTCCTTAAGGGGTTAATGTCCCATGAAAATCAATGGGAAATGTATGTTCCCACATAACTTCCGTACGGCTGGAGATATTTCAATAATACCTGGTACACATATTACTTATATGTCAAATAAAAAGATATGATAGTTAAATTAACAGACTTTCCACTGTGGAAATTGTGCTGATGAATTTTCACAGTAGAAATTCCGTTGAAAGAATGAACATGTTCATTTTCTTGGTGAAGTTCTGTGCGGGCTGCATTGCCATCTATAGTGGCAATGCATTTTCCTACTGTACTGAAAATCTCTGCCCAGAATCTTCTCAGTGTAAACATACCCTAAGGGTGACATCATTACTAAATTAGTGCAATGAGAGGACATTGTTATTGGGGGGGCTACTGAGGGGGACATTATTATTAAATGTTAGCAATGAGGGGGTATTATTACTAAATGAGGGGCAAAAATAATTATTAATTTGGACTAAAAAGGGGACATAATTACAAAATAGGGGACAATAAGTGGCATAACCACTATGTAGTGGATCTATGAGGAGAAAAAACAGCAGAGCTTCTCATGGGATAGTAGTCCTTAAAAGGCAAGGCGTGCTATAAAAGGGATAGTAGGAAGGTAGGGGCAATTTCGCTCACCTTTTGTGGTTGTGTGCCAGACACAACCACCTAAAACAGCGTATTGACACGGTGCAGCCTCCCTGGTGTCGGCGGTCAGAAAGCCTTGGCCGATGGTAGAAGTATCCCGAATCAGGGTGTAAAAGATCCAGGGGTGGTCAGGCGCAATCCGTTAGGCAATAATCACAGTCCATGATGTATGAGTAAAAAAGTTCATTTATTATGGTGCCAAAATCAACAGATGCGTTTCGAGGCTTAGCCTGCCTCTTTCTCAATGTTACACTGACATATCATATGCCACTGTAACATTGAGAAAGAGGCAGGCTAAGCCTCGAAACGCGTCTGTTGATTTTGGCACCATAATAAATGAACTTTTTTACTCATACATCATGGACTGTGATTCTTGCCTAACGGATTGCGTCTGACCACCCCTGAATCTTCTACACCCTTATTCCGGATAACCACTATGTAGGCATTATTACCAAGGGGATGCACTAAGGGGAGGGGGTTTACTAAGGGGGAAACCTTTACTTATTGGGGGCATTAAGAGTACATTATTACTCTGTTAATGTGGCCGTCATTGCTAAAGGAAAGGGGACATCATTACTAATTTCATTACATATGCAAATCATATGGCTTTTTACACAATTTGCAGTAATAACACATTTCAGCATGGTCTTCTATTCCATTAAGATTGTGTCTTGATCTGCCAGCGGCTGCAACTTTAGAAGAGAAACTGCACCAAATATTGGCCAGTTGATGGCAGCATCTGCACATACAAAGCGCTATATTGCTTTATGCAGGGATTCTATCAGGTTTATTTTACAGTTTAAAGCCTAAGAAAATCTATAAGGATAAAGGTTGTGTGGTTGACTAGCCATGTAAACGCAAAATGCAGGAGTCTGGGTGAGTTTTGTTTAGAACCAGCCGTAATCCAATTACATGATTTGTTTGTTTCCTTTGCAAGAACAATACAGTGTCTAAAGTGGTATGTAAAAGTATCTGTGCAGAATATGGGAAGGACAGAATAAGGGAAACATGTAATGATAATAGGATAAAAGCTTCTCGTTATAATGAAAAGGATTTTCTCACCATAAGCATTAATGGCATATCAAGTGGTTCAAATCATTTTTATTAGGGTTTTTCAAATAACAACAAACATTTCTTTATGCACTCCTGTGGAGACAAAATTACAATAAAATAAAACTATAATAACAGAAAAATTTAAATAGAAGTCTTAGGAAACAGATATTGTCATACTCCATTTAGAAAAAAAAAATAACATTAATTTTATCATGAATGTTCATAGTTAAATAGAAATGAGCAAAATTTGTATAAATTAGGTTGTTAAAGCATACCTATCATATCACAGAAAACAAAAAAATAGTTATATTTTACTCAGTACCTCATCCTGATCATGCACGTATAACTTTTATGTGTCTAGCTTCTGTATTTCTTTTAAAATCAGCTATATCAGATCACATTGAATTTCCATCTTCTCTCAGGCAGTGGGCATGTCCAGGTGCATTCACACCACGTTTTTGCAATACAGTTCCCGTATACGTTTTCAATGTGAAAACCGTATGGAACCGTATTTAAAAACGTATGCATTGACTCTCCATTGAAAACCGTATGCCAAAAGATGCATCAGGTTGTATCCGTTTTGCACCCTGTACGGTTTTGTCAGGTTTTTTTCCCGTACCCAAAACCGTAGTCTACCACGGTTTTTGGTCCGGGTGAAAAACTGTATCAAACCGTATACTTTTTTTTTTTTTAACATGGGAGTCAATGGGAGCCGTACAGAACCGTATGTGCATACGGTTCCATCTGGTTTTCACCATATGGTTTTTTACTTTGCACAGTTTTTTTTTTTCATGGAATTTCAATCAAACAAGGGAAATTTTATTCAAAATGGAGTGAAAAGTTAAAAACGTATACGTTTTTTTCTTAAAAAACGGATGCAACCGGACATTATTTTTTCAAACTGTATACGGTTTTTAACTGTATACGGGTTGAAATTTGTACACACGTTTCGATACAGTTTAGTTTTGAGGAATCCATTTTTCATCAAAAACCTGATCCGGGAACTGTATTGCAAAAACGTGGTGTGAATGCACCCTTCCTCTCTTGCCCTCACTGTACATGATTTAACTTCCTCCCTCGCTGTGTGTCACTGAGCTGTCAGCCAATCACTGCACTCTGCTCTATAACCCTTTCCTCTCTGGTTTTATGCTGCACATGTTACACAGAGAGGAAGAAGGATTACTGGAGTTTGCCTGTGGTTCTTCTTATACACTATGTAGTAGAGCCCTGCACGGGACTGGTTTTTCAATCCTGCTCCAGCCCGCTCCCAATGATTTTTTTGTCCAATCCAGTCCACTAACAGGAATTCACAGACACTAGGAGCAATGCTCTGCACATACTCCTCATGTATAACAGTATGTGTAGTACTAGTGTTTGTACAGATGTGAATAGAACTAACTGTGCAGACTCAGAGGCCCTAGGTCACTGAGCGATGCAATGCTCTGCACATACCCCCACCTATATAGGAATGTACACACACACTGCTATACACATGGGGGGTATGTGCAGACTGCAGAGCATCGCACCCTAGGGTCTCTAGAGGATACTAGGGTGCAATGCTCAGCAGTGCACTTACCCCCATGTGAATAGCAGTGCAGACAAAGGCCCTGGCTGGGAGGATCACCGACGGATGCAGTCACTTACATACCCAGCCAGGGCCGCAGCACAGCGCACTGTGTGTGTGAATTGTGAGTAAAATTGGTGGCAACTCTGGCCTACCAGGCCGGCGGGAGAAGATGGAGTACAAAATAAACAAGCCTCCAGGGCAGGCTGAGCGTGCCACAAAATGCCGGTGTGGTGGCAGTAGGGGGAGCAGACAGGAATGGGAGGAGCACTGTGAGACAGTCACTGAGTCGGATTTATATTGAGGCTACCATGGTAATCTCATTACTACTGGCGTGACATACTGTAACAAACCTCCTTCTCATGTAATCTCCTTACTACTGCCGTGACACACTGTAACAAACCTCCTCCCCATGTAATCTCATTACTACTAGGGTGACACACTGTAACAAACCCCCTCCTCATATAATCTCTATACTAATGGGATCTCACACTGGTAACACACAGTAACACCCCCTTCCTCATGCCATCTCCTTACTACTGGGCTGGCACACTGTAACAAACCTCCTCCTCATGACATCTTTTTTAATACTGAAGTACTGAGGTGCACATTGTTACAAATCCCCTACTCTTGCCATCTCCTTACTACTGGGCTGGCACACTGTAACAAACCCCCTCCCCATCTCTTTACTACTGGGGTACATGCTGCTGTATGTGGTAGAACATGCTGTCACACTTGTGCTCCCTCTTCTCCTCTATGCTGTGGACGGAGCTGTACACTGAATCCTCCTTCTCGATGCTGCAGAGAGCTGGGGAGGTGTGAGGGAGTGTGGCCTCCTCTCAGCCAATCACAGCTGCTCACACACTGCCAGCTCTCCCCAGCTCTCTGTGTTCGGAGATCTTCACACAGGGAGCGCACACAGGCTTATAAATCCTCCCCTCACTTCCTGTATTAAGACTGAGATGCGGATGTTGTTAACGTCGGAAAGACCATAGTAACAGGGGGGGGGGCATTTTATGAGGGCCTCTAGTGGCCACTTTTTTAGGAGCAGTTTTCTAAGGGAAACTGTGGAAAAAAATTTCTGAAATAGTATTAGAGGTATACTTATTTTCTATGGCTCTATTGTTTTAAAAAATATAGTGTTGGTGATAGTGGCCATTTAAGGTTATAAATTCAATAACAATGAAAAATATATAATATAAGTGTCTTTCGCTCGGTGCCATGAGGACGTCGTTCCCACTCCTTCAAACAACACATTTAAAAGTAGTCATATTAACCATAAAATTGGGTGTTGTAGTTTTGCAACATCTGGAAGTCCGCAGGTTGTAGACCACTGTCCTATACTTTACATTGCACGGATCCCTCAACATGCGATGGTTTCAACAATCGATGGTCCGTTTGGAACGGATTACCATCGTATGTTGAGGGACCACTGTATTAACTTTGTACTAAGATATTGAATGAACAATGTCGAGTTGGTTATTAAGTGTGGAGAGTGATTGATCAGGCTTTGACAAGGATAATAGGATGTCATCAGCATGGAAATTAATTTTAAAGTTACCTATTGGATGGGATATGCCGTGAATTTGGGGGTCTTCCCTAATATGTTGTGCTGGTGGTTCTATGGCTAGGACAAATAAAATTGGGGATAAGGGGCAGTCCTGTCTGGTTCCATTAGAAATGGGGAAGGAGTTTGAAAAAATTCCATTAGTGAAGTTTCTAGCTGTGGGAGAGGAATATAATGCAAAAACGATTTCAATAAATAGAGGAGGAAATTCAAATTTATTGAGAACATTTTTTAAATAATTCCAATGTATTCTGTCAAATGCCTTTTCTGCATCTGAAGACAATCGGAGAGAAGGCATTTTTGGGGGATTTTGACCATGAAATTAACTTGAGAACCTTCCTGATGCTATCATGTGTTTGCCTACCATGTGTAAAGCCAACTTGGTCTTGATCAATTAAATTGGGGATAATACATTTTAATCTAGTAGCTAGTATTTTTAAATAAAGTTTGATATCGATATTTATTAATGAAATGGGCCTAAAGTTAGCAGGGTTAGTAGGTTCTTTACCAATTTTTGGGATAGTAATGATGTTCGCTCCTAACATATTTTTAGAAAAATGACCATTATGTCTGACATCATTAAATATATCTCTAAGATGTTGAGTTAGGTCATCTTTGTTGGTGATGCAATATTCTGCAGACAGACCATCTGGTTCTGGTGATTTTTTAAGTTTTAAACCTTTAATTGCAATTCTTACCTCTTCTTCCCGAAAAGGTTGATAGCATGTATTTATCATCTTCTGACAATTTGGTAAGAGTACAAGAATCTAGATATAAAGTAATGTCCATATCGGTTGGTTGAGAATTAGTTGGGTCATTTTTAAGATTGTATAGGGCTTCATAAAACATTGCAATAGAGTTTGCCATTTCTTTAGGGTGTGTAATTTTCGTATTATTAGTAGAGTTTACAAGATGGCTAATTCTGGTTTTAAATCTCATACCTCTTGCAAATTTGGACATAACGGAGGAGGGCTTTTTAAATTATGATATAAATTTACAGTATTATAATATACTGTGAGTTTGAGTCTATTTATGAATATAATTCACTATGAGCTATTTAGCGAGTTATGCAATTCCAGTTAATATTGAGTCAATGGAAATAGCATTTAATATATGTTTCCTCTCCTTTTATTTTTAGGAATATATATTAATTTAAGCTCAATATGCTGATGAAGGAGTTAATTATATTTTATATATATATATGGCCCTTGTAATCGTTGTTGTAATATGCATAAATAATTTTACTATATAGATAACGATCTATTTGAGTCTGTGTGATGTTGCCAAAATAAATATATTTTATTGCTTGAATAAAGATATATTATAAAGTCTATTGGGCATCGTATTCTGTGAAATAAAAAAAATTGAAGGCGGACTTACAGTTAATATATAGGTATGAAGTTGTTCTCTCTTCTGACTTTTTGCGGATTTGAATCAAATAAAGATGTCTCGCGATGTCTATCTGCTCCGGTATCCTGTGGAGAATGTTAGTAAGGCTGGGTCCACACTACGTTTTGTCCCATACGGGAGCGCATACGGCAGGAGGGAGCTAAAACCTCGCGCTCCCGTATGTGACCGTATGCGCTCCCGTATGCCATTCACTTCAATGAGCCGACCGGAGTGAAACGTTCGGTCCGGTCGGCTCATTTTTGCGCCGTATGCGCTTTTACAACCGGACCTAAAACCGTGGTTGACCTTTAAAATGGCGGGCTTTGGCAGGCTTTTTATTTAAACTGCGTAGGAAACTTTATAAGTTAATTACTGTAATTAAATTACAATTAATAAAGTTCAAATAGCACCAGAAGGTTGTAAATAGACTCAATAAGTGTTTAATAAGTAGTTTTAAAAAGTATATATTAAAATAGAAATGATTGACAGCAGTCCTAATATGATTGACAGCTATTTAGAGGGAATATATTATTTCCAAAAAGAAAGGTAGATGATGAATCATAGATAGGTAGATAGTGTATCAGTTGATATATTACTTTTTTCGGTTCCTACCTTGTTTGTTTAAAGAAGCAGAAGTGTATGGAGTCTCTCTACCTCAATGGAACAGGATCTGTCAATACATATGTTTTCAGTATATTTGGCTCAAATTGTATGAATTGGGTATTAAAATATTCCAGAAATAATCCCATTTAAGAATATATCAATAAGATGTCTCTTTTGTTGATTTTAATCGATAAGGAGTTGCTTCAAAAGCGATGAGAGTAGGAGCCCTGTCTTTAGTGACCGTTCACCATCACAGCTAGGCCATGCCCTTGGCATATCAAGTAGACGTGCACCTGACTGGTTGGGGTTTGACTAAGGAATCTTTCACACTACGGACATTCAGCTGGTGGAACTCCGCTGTGAACCGCAGTTCAAATCCAACCAGGGCAATATCTGCAGGGAGTTTGTATGTTTCCCCATTGTGTTCTTGGGTTTTCACTCAAAAACAGTGAACACACATAGGAACAGGGATTGATGTGATAATGTACAGTGCTACACAATATATCAGTTCTATGCTAAGAATGCAATGAATAAAATAAAAATACATTATCTGTTTAATCCTATTTAAGACCAGAGAAGCAGACAGCTGTCATACTGGATAATGACTCTGGAAAGCAATGTTATTACTGAATTGGCCCCCACAGTGATATATTCATGCGCCTCTCATAGCACATATTGTAATGAAGTCCAGTCCATCTGACGGTTACGCAGAACTTCAGATGGAAATATAAAGCCCCATATCTCCCGAACAGGCAAAGGGGATAGGGTTGGGCGATAAACATATCATAAACAGGTATGTGATAATTCCACCTTATCTATCTAGGCTATTTTTAATTTGACCACATGTCCTCCCATATTACATATGTCTATAATGCTGCAGCGTTTCAGATAAATCATAGTCTAAAAACAGCTAGGAACAGTCACTGGGACGGCTACAGTCTCCTTTTCTTCAACACTCTGTGCTTGATTGATAGATTTCTCCTTACTTGCATATAGGAAGAGATCTAGCAATCTAGCCCAGTGGGGGGGAAGCTGAATGTCATCCGATGACTCAAAGCTCTGTTCCCTGTCTCTGTTTCATGCTGTCTGTGTATTAGGCAGCATGAAATTCATGGCAGGTTCCCTTTGAGGGATCTGCCGCTAACATCTTATTGCCATATACCTTTGGATAACTTCAAAGGTCTGATAGAGCCCATACTTCATCGGATCAGACCTATTTCAGTTGCATGAAGGGGGACCTATACAATATTAGGCAGCTGTTTTGACCAGTGTATATTTCAATTCAGAAAGGCTTGGGAACCTGCTTACCTCATTCTCTCTCTCTTCCTGTTTTCTTTTTCATTATCTGATTACGATTATTATCAATTCAAATGAAAAGTTCAACTTTCCTCTTTTCAGTTCCCTGTTGACTTTTTATTCTTAGCTGTATTTCTCCTTTCTTTATGCTGTGTGGTTGGATTTGTCTTGCAGGTTACTGTTTAATGATTTGACATACAGGTTTTAAATTCACAGATAATGGCCCTCATTTACTAAAGGATATCCAACGCTTTTTCTCGGTTATTGCACCTAAAATTTGGTCGCATCCCGCTTGCGACCAAATCTGCGACTTAAATTTAGGCGCACAACCTACATTTTCTTGAACACTCCGAGATTTTTTTTTAACCTACAAAATGGGTGTGTTTTACTCGAAAAGGGGCGTGAACCCGACAAAAAGAGAAAAAACCCTCTAAGTATGAAGAAAACTCAAAGGAAAACCTGCGAGTTTTGCTTCACAGAAAGCAAACAGCTCAGAGCTGTCGGTAAATTCCTCAAAACGGAGTGAATCCTGCTACCCCCAGCATGGAACAGGGTCTGTTCCATGTTAGGGGTAGTAGTAGGGGGGCTGAGGGATTGATCGCACCGGGTCTCACTTCTGAGACCCGATCAGATGTTATTAAGCAGGGGAGCGGGCAGCATGTTCCGATCCCCTGCAATGTACAGTAAACTTTCATTTTTAAATTTCCCACCAGAAGCCCTGAATGGCCGGTACCGAGGAGCCAATCAGGGCTCCTGGCAGGGTTTTAATATAGAAGCGCTGTGGTGGGCAAAGATGTATAGAATCGCTGGGGGGGTATATATCTGGCCCCTCCAGCGTTTCTATATATCTTTCCCCCTGCTGCGCTATATCAAACTTAGTGCCCGCTGTGCTTGAATAAATGTACTGCCCCCCCCAGCGCTATTATATATCTATACTGACCCCCGCTGCGCATATACTGACCCCCGCTGCGCATATTTATATACACACTGACCCCCCCCAGCTGTGCATATTAATATTCATATTTTCTCCTTCCCCTGGCTGCCAATGAATGAAAACTCTATTAGCGGGGGGCGGAAGGCTGCTGCCCGCTCACGCTGCTAAGAGTTTGTCATTCATAGCGGGCAGCAGCTGCATATCATGCTGTGGGGGTCAGACATATACACATGACCCTCACATCATACATATACAAATGCCGGCTGACCGCTATGAATGACAAGTAAGCTATTGGCAGCAGCAGCTCGAGCCTCCGCTCCCTGCACTGCTTTACTTGTCATTCATAGCAGTGAGCCGGCACCTGTATATATAGATGCTGTGAGGGTCAGACATATATCCATTTGTCTTACCCCTACTGCGCCTCTATATATACAGGTACCGGCAACAGGGGTGGGAGAAAAAAGCTTGGGAGAGAAATGGTTGAAGACAGCAGGTTTAAGAAGGGAGACATGGAAAGAGTTATGGATTCGGAGGGAGGGAGGAAGATGGAGCTGGTAGGAGACCTGATTAATCCGACTCTTGATTTTGTAGGGTCCCAAGTAGCGAGGACCCAACTTGTAGCTAGGAACCTTGAATCGGATATATTTCGAGGAGAGCCAAACCTTGTCACCTGGGCGGAATTCCAGAGGGGCTCTGCATCTCTTGTCGGCTTGGACCTTCATACGAGCAGATGCCCTGAGGAGAGCCGTTTGGATATCATGCCAGATGGTGGAAAAGTCCTGCACTAGATTGTAAACAGTAGTGTTGCTCGCGAATATTCGCAATACGAATTTTATTCGCGAATATCGCACTATATATTCGTAATTACGAATATTCGTGTTTTTTTTTTCACAGTACACATCACAGTGATCATCCCTCTCTGCTTCCAGCTTGTGTGGTGTAAAGAAGGCTCTAATACTACTGTGTGAGACTGGCGTGCAAATTTTCGCATATGCGAAAATTTGCATATGCAAATTTTCGATTTTGCGAATTTTCGCTAATGCTAATTTTTGTATATGCTAATTTCTGCATATGTTAATTTTCGCATACGCTCATTTTCGCATATACGAAAATAAAACGAGAATATTACGAATATGCGAATTTAGCGAATATATGACAAATATTCGTCCATATATTCGCAAATATTCGCAAATTCGAATATGGCCTATGCCGCTCAACACTAGTGATGTGGTACTTAACGCACCAGGACGTACATTTACGTCCTGAGCATAACCGCGAGCATCGGAGCGATGCAAGCATCATGCGCGGCAGGTCCCGGCGGTAATGGCGGACACCCGCGATCCCGCGGATGTCCACCATTAACCCCTCAGATGCCGTGATCAATACAGATCACAGCATCTGCAGCATCGCGGTCACTTAACAGGATGATCGGATCGCCCGCAGCGCTGCCAGCGGCAATCCGATCATCCTGCACGGCAGACGGAGGTCCCCTCACCTGGCTCCGCTGCCTTCCGGGAGTCTTCTGCTCTGATCTGCCTTCCCGCAGACCAGAGCAGAAGATGACCGATAATGCTGATCAGTGCTGTGTCCTATACATAGCACTGAACTGCATTAGCAATCGAATGGTTGCTATAAATAGTCCCCTATGGGGACTATAAGAATGTAAAAGTAAAAGTAAAAAAATAAAGTAAAAAAATGTGAAAAACCCACTCCCCCAATAAACACGTAAATTGTCCCATTTTCCCTATTTTACCCCCAAAAAGTGTACAAAAATTATTTTATATACATATTTGGTATCACCGCGTGCGTAAATATTTGAACTATTAAAATAAAATGTAAATGATCCCGTACGGTGAACGGCGTGAACGTAAAAAAAAAAAAAAAAGTACAAAATAGCTGCTTTTTTATAACATTTTATTCCCAAAAAAATTAATAAAAATGTAATAAAAGTTTTGTATAAGCAAATATGGTATTAATAAAAATTACAGATCACGGCGCAAAAAATGAGCCCTTATACCACCGCTTATAAGGAAAAATGAAAAGTTATAGGTCTTCAAAATAGGGGGATTTTAAATGTACTAATTTGGTTAAAAAGTTTGCGATTTTTTTTAAGCACAACAGTAATAGAAAAGTGTATAATCATGGGTATCATTTTAATCGTATTGATGCAGAGAATAAAAAACTCATGTCATTTTTACCATAAATTGTACGGCGTGAAAACAAAACCTTCCAAAATTAGCAAAATTGCGGTTTTCTTTTTAATTTCCCCACACAAATAGTATTGTTTTGGTTGCGCCATACCTTTTATAGTAAAGTAAGTGATGGCATTACAACAGACAACTCAGAGGAGCTGGGGATGTCACCTACTAGCAACTACTACAACACCTGGTATTTAAAAAAATGTTATGTACACATGTACAAGGCTACTTTTTCTGTGTACAATAACCATTTACTTATATTAGCATAAACATTTATTAAACACTCCCAACAGGGTTCAGGCGCATTCACCTAATAAACGCAATTTTAGCAAAGAAAGTCACGTTACTGTAGAGGTATATACATGAAAACAGGCGTGTAAGGATCAGCAGTCCACATTGAGCCGGGCACACACGGCTGCCACATTCAGCCGGGCACACACTTACAAATCTCCTACCACTAGGAGTCTCTTGGTCTGAGGACCAGGCACAAAAGCTTGACAGTTGCCTTACAACTTGAACAGTCTTAGCATAGTTCTGCTAGGCACATTTATTGAACCCTTGCATGAAAGTCTGTGAAGACAAAAACTTTAAAGCAAAACAAGTGTCAGCGTTCAGTCAAAACTCTGGCGATATCGTCCTGCTCCTCGCCGAGAGCCTCTACCCCTCTCAGGATCACGAGCAGGCAAAGAGTTAATGTGGCTCTCCCACACCACATTGGTAAGGGTAGAGTGTGACACTGAAGGATTAAGGTTAACAGCTAGTGCTGTTTGATTCGGCCCCACCTCCTTGTCGGGAGTGGACAGCAGCACTTTGGTTGGTACCTGGTGGGTAGGCCAAACCTCCTCGTCGGGAGTAGACCTAGGTACATTGGATGGTACCCGCTGGGTAGGCCAAACCTCCTTAGTAGGAGTAGTCCTGGGTACTTTGGTGAAGTTAGAAGGAAGTGGCTGCTGCTGTAGTAAATCCTCCTTGGGTTCGTAGGTGGAGGCATCAGGAGCAGGCCACTTCGACCTCAAATGAAAGGGATCCGACTCCCAATCCGTAGATGGGAAGTACTTCAAAGGAAGTTGGGTTGGAGATGCTGGCCGGGTAACTGCGGCAGCCCACTCTCCTCGCAGGCCCTGGACAGGGGTGTACTCCACTATCTCACCTACCTCCAGAGAGTGGAACTTCTTGTGCAGATATGGCCTCTGGACAGCTCGACAGTTTATGAGGAGGGTGTGGCCGGTGTGGCAATCCATGAGGGTCCCGTAACCTCTGACCTTGTCGAACTTGGCTACTGTTGCTCTGCGACGTTCCAAGGGCTTCTCCCCTTCTCGGGGGTGATCCCACTTGCGGATATAGAGTGCCTCCATCTACTTGGTGTTCTCCTGGTAATGGATCCTCTCCTCAGGTGGCAGATGCACATGCTTGGGGGCATAAAGTTCTCTGTGTCGGGCTTTTCATTTTTCCATCAGGTCGGCTAATTCGGCCTCCTGACAGGCCCTTTCAATTTATTCAGTGGGAATTGTGGGGAGTGGCTTCCCAGGTTGGGGCTGGAGAACCTCATGCATGAACCGGATAAATTCAGGCTCATCCCCGAAGACACATCTTGGCAAATTTGGGGAGCGCGGTCGTGCATTCTGCAGGGCGGACAGGGGTATCTCCGGCTCAGGGCTAGTGGAGGAACAAAAAGCAGCCTCCGATGGTGTGCTTACAGAGGACTCCTCTGTCGGGATCTCTGCCCATGAACCCCATGTCCGGTGGTGAGGGGACAATCTCACTGGTGAAGGAGCTCCAGGTGTCCCTGCAGTGTCCCCTGGAGGTGTATCCTGCCAGTCGTCGCCGTCATCGGGCAGTGGTGGAAGATTGCAGGCCCCCTCTTCATCCAATGACAACTGCTGCAACCGGTCGGCAAGATCGTGGAACAGTTGGGCTGCGACCGCTGCAACTTTCCTTTGTTCCGGTGCCATCTTCGGGCGCACACCACGTGGAGCACTGTTCTCTGCCATGTCTGTACCTTCCAACTCTCTCTTGTTCAGACAGCAGGGCAGGGCTCCTTTTGTATTAGGCTTCGCCAAAATGGCCGCCGGCCGGAAGGACGTCATCGGTGCAGCCCTGACTTCCTGTCCCCCCGGAAAAAAACAACATTAACATTTAAGTTCCCCTTTGGTTGCGATACGTTGACTTGGTAGCAACGCCCAGGAGTATGTTTTTCTGGCAGCAAGTTAACTCCTGCATTGCTGACCAGACCAGAGGATCACAGCATACATTCACTTCTAACTTTACACATGTTTGCAGCAATAAAATTTTCGTCTCCCCCCCTTACTTTTCGCGTGCGCTCCCTGCACGCAACACCATATGCACGATTCTGTACACTGAAATGGTGTCTTACAGCACATTAATAAAGTTTCTTACGGGGGAGTACACTTTACTTGGTGGCAACAGCTGGAGGCACACACCCGTATTTTGTTCGTGACGCCAAGAAAGCTATGTGGTAGCTTTGGGGGGAATAGTGTAGGGAGTGCAGCTGTGCGGTTACTAAAGGGTGCTTTTTAACCCTTTCTATTTGTGACGCCAGGGTGAGGGCTCCTCAATAAAGCTTTTCCTACCGCCACCCGTCCCAAGAGCGATAGGGAGGTAGATAATGATTGAATGTCCACAACCGGAAAGTTTCTGAAGCAGTTTAACTTTTACTGAAGGTTTTCTGCAAGCTTCATAAATGCAACAGTCTCTATGCATACAACTGCTTTTCTTAGAGATTGACAAAGGTTGGGACTTTAGCACTTTCAGAGTCTTAAGGTATTGTGCGCTGTTCCACTGGATTTAGGGGATTTAGTGTCGGTCCAGTAGTCACGCTATTCAAGCGAGATTAGAAATCACGTTTTAGTTCAGCTGAGGCCCGTAGGTTTTTAGGCCTAGCGCGTGTCTTTGAAAGTTGCGTAGATCCATCCTGCTAGTCCGGCATCCACGAGAGCAGCAACCCAAGAGAGCGATAATTGGCTACAGCTCCCTTATATGGGCAGGGGCTAGACTAGTGCTAATTGGTCTATTAGTTGTGTCAATCACCTTTACAAAGAACTGTGGGTAACATGTGACCCAGGGACTTCCAAAGGTCCTCCAACATACCATAGAGGATATTAACATGGTCACATGACCGAAGGTCCTGCGACGCTAAACAAGGTAAGTACTATACATTATATTAGCTATGCATTATTAATAAATATATACATAGGTATTAACATTAAAGAATTAGAGTAGCGAAGAAGCGACTAGGGGCTGTCCCACCTGAGGGACCCTACCTGAGCGTAGTTACTCTGACTTTGGGGACCTTTACACTAGGTACTGTATGAAACTGCAGCAATGTTTCTGTGCGGAATATTCTTGCGGAATTCTGTATGGAAATCCGGCGACGTGAACATGGTCTAACAATCATTAAAAAGGTGGGCGGTGCAAAGAGGGGGTGAGACCTAAGGACAGGGCAAAGGGTTAGAGACAATGGGGCGGCAAAATGACCAGCCCTGGTGGCCGCGGCCCGAGCTGCTGAACAGGCAGGGTTCCTGTGCCATTTCAGAACCCCTCCCCCCCCCCCCATCCACCTTGTCAGATCTCAATCCCCCTTTTATCCACCCATGTGCCATTTCAACATCTTGCATATGAATTGTATCTCTTCTATCACTACCTGCATATATAATTAATTATGCAAATGAGCACAGTCTGTATTTTTTTGCAAGAAAGGTGGCAACCCTAGCAGGCATCCCATTGCATCCTGTCAGTGACTGTCACCTTCTGTAGGACCCAGGAAAACAAAGTGCCCGTTGCTTTCAATGGACATGATGAGTGTAACAGAAAGAAAACCATTCACTGCAGCATCTTGGTCATTAGCTCAGTCAGCCTCACTGTGCACCTAGGAAACAACACCCAGTAAGTGCCTGATGCATTCGCCAGTGCAGAAAGCCATATATGCCAGCGGAAAGCTGCCACATAAATGCAACACACGTTGTACTTTTCCTCTTCACAGGTTTTGATAAATCTCCCCCAGTGTTTTTGGCAAAAATGCCACAAAGATGGTGTGATGTCTCAGTACGGGATATAGTCCTGTACAGTACTTAGGCACGTTCAGGCTGAGTGTCTCTGTGTCCTAGGGGCTCTCCTGCAGTGTCTCCCCCATTGTGTTATCTGTATATTAGATGTATTGTGGATAAAGGACCTTTAAGGACCTTTGACTTAGTCACATGATAATGTTGTCAAATGTTTTGTTACCCAGAGAGCACCAGCTAACCAGGTGACCTGCAGCTTGACCTATGGGCTCCTTGCTCAGCCCCCTTTATAAAAAGGGGGAGCCATTACAATCTCTCTCTTCCACCACATTCTCTGCTAAGGTCAAGTTCAGTCCAGATGTCTCAGAGCCAGTGTCCAGCACATCTGGAGGCCTCAAGCCTAACCAGCAGCCACATGTCAGTAAGTCAAGTCGTCCATGTCTTCTGTCACTACCTACAGTCAAGTCAAGTCTATAGTCAAGTCTATTATAGTCAGAGTTAAAGTCTGTCCAAACACTGCAAGTCCCAGCAAGCTGCAAGGTCCCCTCTGTGTTACTGGTCACCTCTCTGGGATCCTGGCCTAGCTGTAACGACTGTACTATCTGTCTACCTCAGTAAAGCTACTGTTAACCCTAACCTGGTCTTGGACTATTATTATCCTGCCTAACCAAGGGACCCTGGCATTACAAACATTTAGGGGTTAATAACATCTACCCCTGGGCTATAACATCTGCCCCATACACCTCACACCTTTACACCCTGTGGCACACCACAACAAGGGCATCTTGGGAGAAAAGAAATGAGGGGGCAGCTTTTTGTGGTGTTATTAAATTTTTAATTTTTGGCTAAAAAAAAAAAAAAAAATTGTGTCTGTTCCTAGGCTTAGACTGGGATTAAAGGAAAACGGTTACCCATTCAGTGACACAAAACCCGATACACTGGGTTATAGTGCAGGTGAACATGAGACCGATGCAAGCTCTTTGACCGATATGCGTACCTGTAGTCCGGCGTGGCGTCCCTCTGAAGGTCCACTTCTTCCTGCGCTGAATTGCACGCTGGAGGCAGCCTGCCGGCTGGACTTCAATATTCATGGGCCCTTGGCCCGTGAGCACTCAGCAGGCACAAGCGCTCACGTGACCAGCACCCACACTATAACTCAGTGTTTCGGGTTTAGTGTGGGTGAACGGCTGGACAGCCACAGGGGATCACTGATGCAGTATGTCAGTCTCGGCCTATGCTGCCTGATCTTGAACTGGCAGCAGGAGCCACAACCACTTTAAATCAATAAGCAGCGCTGGCTGCCGGGACGTCTGATGAATAATATCCTTCCTCTCCACCTCGCAATCTCAGGGGCATCACTCGTCAGACGTCCCAGCAGCCAGCGCTGCCCATTGGGAGAGATTTATCAAAACCTGTCCAGAGGAGAAGTTGCTAAGTTGCCCATAACAACCAATCAGATCGCTTCTTTCATTTTTTCGATGCCTTTTCCGAAATGAAAGAAGTGATCTGAATGGTTGCTGCGGGCAACTCTGCAACTTT
This sequence comes from Hyla sarda, assembly GCF_029499605.1. Classification (NCBI taxonomy): domain Eukaryota; kingdom Metazoa; phylum Chordata; class Amphibia; order Anura; family Hylidae; genus Hyla; species Hyla sarda. The sequence goes on from NC_079189.1 coordinate 529,130,041, forward strand.
TTCTCTGGACAGGTCTTGATGAATCTCCCCCATTGAGCCTGCCAGAGCCGCAGTGATCTGTGTAAGAAACCTATGGGCCCAGGCTGTTAGGGCCACCAAATGATATTACAAATACTGAGTGTCTGGTTAGGAGAAACAAATATAATGTACCCACAGGGAGCAGCGCCATTTTAATAAAATTTGCCAAAAATCCCTGAGATAAGTCATGCAGAATATGTTAAAAAGGTTTTTGGATTTTCAGCCAATCAGAAAGCAGCACTACTAGTTTTTTTGATTTTCAGCCAATCAGAAACCAGCACTACTCAAATAGAACTCCCGTGAGGTCACACATGTGATGTCATAACCATTGTCATCAGTGAGGGGCTAAACTGTAGGAACCTAGGAATACACATTCATACCCGCCTGTGACTGGTAAGTATCACATCTTTTTGGTCTTTAGTGCAGTTCCATGTGCATTTCTATAATAAACATGTAACTAATCTCTCTTTTCTTTTCCTATCTTAGATGCACACCTTCCAGGCTGTGGGGCAGCACATACACGGACACATTGGCCCAAATTCTAGAGGTAACCTCCTTTAGTATGCCCAGAGGAAGGGCAGTACAGTAGCCATGGATTCCCTACAGGTTTCCTCCCCTCTGGAGGTTTTTCCTGTCCTGAGTTAGTTACTGTACGCTCTTTGTGAGTGATGGAGGTTACATAAAATCCCTACACAAACAGTTTTGTAAATTATAAATAAAGTTCCCTTTGTTTAAACTGTTCTTTGACTTGTTCGACTCATTTATTTTATTTCTGTGTGTGAAAAATTGTGTTAGCAAAATGTGGATGACAGAAGTGTCCAAAACTGCTGCCCGATCTGCACCATGTGATGAGGTGAGAGGCGGCTGATGCTGGGGGGTACAGTTGTCCAGGCAACCGTAGGGCACCCAGCAAGTTCTGATGTTTTATGCCCAGAAATGGTTGGCTACTCACTTTGTCAGAAGATTCTCATCCTATATATGAAGACAATCAGGGATCAAAACCTGTGGAGAGGAAACTTTGACCAGTTGCCCATAGCAACCAATCAGATCACTTCTTCTATTTTTCAGAGATCTTGTTAAGAATGAAAGAAGCAATCTGATTGGTTGCTATGGGCAACTGATCAAATTTTCTCCCGCATGGGTTTTGATAAATCTCCCCAATAATTATTACAACCATGTCACACACTTAGGGTTGCCACCTGGCTGGTATTTTCCAGCACAGCTGGTATTTTGGACACCCTGCCAGTATTTGTAATATAAAAATACCAGCAATTCAATGGCTGGTATTTATCTAAGCCCCCTGGGCTGTGATATGTAGAGATGGAGAGGAGAGAGCTAACCCCGCCCCTTCCCTCTGCCAGCTGAGCTCTGATTGGTGAAGATTTCTCCCTCACACACAGGAGCTCAGCACACTCAGCACAAAGGGAGAAGATTAACCCCTTAAAGACCACCGGCGTATTGGGTACGCCCATGCTCCCTGGTACTTAAGGACCAAGGGCGTACCTGTACGCCCGTGGGGATTTCCGTCACCCCTGCGCGCCGGGCAGGGACCGGACCGGGATGACCGCTGATATTTAACTGCAGGCATCCCTTGCCAATGCCCAGGGGGGTCCTGAATTCACAACAGCAATTTGCAGCAATTCCGGTTCATACGGGTCTCTGCTAATCCGGTGACCCAAAAAATAAGGGGGATCGGGGGTGTCCAAGACACCCCCGGTCCCCCTGAAGGGATAGGAGTTAAGTGGCAGGGGTGCAACCCCTCCTGTCCCTGCTTTTGGTGGATCAGAAGCGATCGACCAATAGCAGATCGGGGGCCGGGGGGGCTAACATTCGGTCGACCCAACCCCCCCAGCGCTCTGCCCACCCACTGTTGTCCGGGCAGAGCAGGGGAGCCGTTGGTGACCGGCGCCGGAGGTCACTTACCCTCGGCGGCAATGCCTGGCGGCGATTACATGCGGCAAACTCCATGGATCCTTCGGAAGCCGGTGAGTAGTTGCCTAGCAACATCTGGAAGGCTACAGTTTGAGACCAATATACAGTTGTCTCTAAACTGTAGCCCTCCAGATATTGAAAAACTACAACTCCCAGCATGCCCAGACAGCTGTTTGCTGTTTGGGCATGCTAGGTTTCGTAATTTTGCAACAGCTGGAGGGCTACAGTTTGGAGATCATTGTGCAGTGGTCTCTAAACTGTGACCTTCTAGATCTTGCAAAACTACAACTCCCAGCATGCCCACACAGCAGTTTGCTGTCTGGGCATGCTGGGATTTGAAGTTTTGTAACATCTGGGGGACCACAGTTTGGCGATTACTGTGCAGTGGTCTCTAAACTGTAGCCCTCCAGGTGTTGCAAAACTGCAAATCCCAGCATGCCAAAACAGCAAACAGCTGTCTCGGCATGCTGGGAGTTGTAGTTGCATACCTCCAGCTGTTGCATAACTACATCTGACAGCATGCCCTTCGGCGATCAGTACATGCTGGGAGTAGTAGTTTTGCAATAGCTGGAAGCACACTGGTTGGAAAATACTGAGTTAGGTAACAGAACCTAACTGAAGGCTTTCCAACCAGTGTGGCTCCAGCTGTTGCAAAATTACAACTCCCAGCATGCACAGTCTGTCAGTGCATGCTGGGAGTTGTAGTTATGCAACAGCTAGAGGTTCCCCCCCATATAAATGTACAGGGTACATTCACAAGGGCGGGTTTACAGGGAATTTCCTGCTTCAAGTTTGAGCTGCGGCAAATTTTCCGCAGCAGCGCAATCTGCTAGCTGGAAACTCACTATAAACCCCGCCAGTGCGAATGTAACCTAAAAACACTGCACTACACTACATTAATACATTATAAAGGGTAAAACACTACATATACACCCCTCACACTGTCCCCACCAATAAAAATGAAAAACATATCTTAAGGCAGTGTTTCCAAAATGGAGCCTCCAGCTGTTGCAAAACAACAACTCCCAGTATTTCCGGACTGACTGTCCAGGAATGCTGGGAGTTTAGCAACAGCTGGAGGCACCCTGTTTGGGAATCACTGGCGTAGAATACCCCTATGTCCACCCCTATGCAATCCCTAATTTAGTCCTCAAATGCTCATGGCGCTCTCTCACTTTGGAGCCCTGTCGTATTTCAAGGAAACAGTTTAGGGCCACATATGGGGTATTTCCGTACTTGGGGGAAATTGCTTTTTCTACCTTTACCCCTTATGAAAAGGAAAAGTTGGGGTCTACACCAGCCTGTTAGTGTAAAAAAAAAAAAAAATTTACACTAACATGCTGGTGTTGCCTCATACTTTTTATTTTTACAAGCGGTAAAAGGAAAAAAAACACCAAAATTTATAACGCAATTTCTCCTGAGTACGGAAATACCCCAGATGTGAGCGTAAAATGCTCTGTGAGCGCACAACAAGGCTCAGGAGTGAGAGCGCACCATGTACATTTGAGGCCTAAATTGGTGATATGCACAGGGGTGGCTGATTTTACAGCGGTTCTGACAACTGCAAAAAAATAAATACTCACGTGTGACCTCATTTTGGAAACTACACCCCTCACAGAATGTAACAAGGGGTATAGTGAGCCTTAACACCCCACAGGTGTTTTGAAGAATTTTCATTAAAGTTTTATGAGAAAATGAAAAAAAAAGATTTTCACTAAGATGCTGGTTTTACCCTAAATTTTTCATTTTCACAAGGGAAAATAGGAAAAAAGCCCCCCCAAATTTGTAACCCCATTTCTTCTGAGTAAGAACATAACCCATATGTGGATGTAAAGTGCTCTGCGGGCGAACTACAATGCTCAGAAGAGAAGGAGCACCATTTGGCTTTTGGATAGAAATTTTGTCCGGAATTGAAGGCCACGTGTGTTTACAAAGTCCCCATAGTGCCAGAACAATGGACCCCTACACATGTGCCCCCATTTTGTAAACTACACCCCTCACAGAATTTAATAAGGGGTGCAGTGAGCATTTACGCCCCACATGTGTCTGACAGATTTTTGGAACAGTGGTCCGTGAAAATGAAAAATGTACGCCAGTGGGCTGCACCCCTTATTAAATTCTGTGAGGGGTGTAGTTTCCAAAATGGGGTCACATGTGGGGGGGGGGGTCCACTGTTCTGGCACTACGGGGGGCTTTGTAAATGCACATGGCCCCCGACTTCCATTCCAAACAAATTCTCTCTCCAAAAGCTCAATGGCGCTCCTCCTCTTCTGAGTATTGTAGTTCGCCAGCAGAGCACTTGATGTCCACACATGGGGTATTTCCATACAAATTTTGGGGGGCATTTTATCCTATTACCAGTTGTAAAAATGTAAAATTTGGGGGGAAAGCAAGCATTTTAGTGAAAAAAAAAATTTCATTTACACATCTGACTTTAACAAAAAGTCGTCAAACAGCTGTGGGGTGTTATGGCTCACTCTACCCCATTTTACGTTTCTTGAGGGGTGTAATTTCCAAAATAGTATGCCATGTGGGGAGTTTTTTGATGTTCTGGCACAATAGGATCTTCCTAAATGTGAAATGCCCCCCCCCCCCCCCCCCAAAATCATTTCTGCAAAATTCACTCTCCAAAATCCCATTATCGCTCCTTCCCTTCTGAGCCTTCTTCTGCCCCCGGCGAAAACTTGACATATACATATTAGGTATTTCCTTACTCGAGAGAAATTAGGTTACAAATTTTGGGGGGCTTTTTCTCCTATGACCCCTTCTAAAAATAAAAAACTGTGTCTACAAGAACATGCGAGTGTAAAAAATGTCTTAAATTTTGCTTACCTGAAAATTTCAATTCCTGGAGTCCGTAGGCAGCACAGTATGGGTTAACTTTGCTTCCCTGAACTTGTCAGAAGAGATAATCAACATAATTAAGATTAACATAATTAATGAGCCCCCCCCTACATCACATAAATATCCCTGGACATATAACACAAACAGAGTCGTTTTATAGCAAGATTTAATTAGGTGGGAACTTTGTGCTGCCTACGGACTCCAGGAATTGAAATTATCAGGTAAGAAAAATTTAAGACATTCCTGGACGTCCTACGGCAGAACAGTATGGGACTTAAGTAGCAGAAAAAAACAAAGGGAGGGCATTATTTCTTAAAGGGTACCTCTCATCAAATAAACTTTTGATATATTTTAGATTAATGAATGTTGAATAACTTTCCAATAGCATGTTAATGAAAAATATGCTTCTTTCTATTGTATTTTTCCCGATCAGTCCTGTCAGCAAGCATTTCTGACTCATGCTGGAGTCCTAAACACTCAGAGCTGCCAGCCTGCTTTGTTCACAGCCAAACAGGCTGTGAACAAAGCAGGCTGGCAGCTCTGAGTGTTCTCCTTTGTGATCAAAGCAGACTGGCAGCTCATAGTGTTTAAGACTCCAGCATGAGTCTGAAATGCTTGCTGCCAGGACTGGTAGGGAGACCCCTAGTGGTCATTTCTTCAAAGTTGAAAATGAAATAGAAAGAAGCATATTTTTTAATAACATGCAATTGTAAAGTTATTCTGCATACATTAATCTATAATATATCAAACGTTTTTTTGATGAGAGGTACCCTTTAAACGCTTCTTCCAACACTGTTTTGCCTAAGGCTGGACTACTGGAAAGGTCTAAGACAATAGTGTTGAATAAATGTAGTCGGAGTTGCCCATGTAGCTGCTCTGCATATTTCCCGTAATGATATATAGGAAACTTCTGCCCATGATGTTGAAGCCGCTCTTGTAGAATGTGCCTTCAGATCCTTTGGAGGATCCAATCCCTACTTCTGTAAGCAGAAGCTGATGGTATTCTTAATCCAGTTGGTAATGGTCGATTTCGCCGCCTTTGAGCCTTTAGACTTTGCCCCAAACTGTATAAATAGATGCTCTGAGCATCTAAACGGTTCTGTCCTAGAGATATATTGTAGGACTGGTCTCCTTACTAGTGTTGCTCGCGAATATTCACAATGCAAATTTTATTCGCGAATATCGCATATTCGCGAATTCGCGAATATTCGCAAATATAGCACTATATATTCGTAATTACGAATATTCATTTTGGCTTATCGGCAAGGTAATTGCCGATACCGATAATGCCCAATATCGTGATTATCGGCCGATAATATCGGCCATACCGATAATCGGTCGATCCCTAGTAGGGAGGACCATTCAAAAAGGCATTTCTCAAGTTTGGTGTATAGGCAATTGCTCCTAAGGCGGGTGAGAACTTGACGTACATGGACCCGATGTTGAATCAAATTGGGGGAGAAGATTAGGATGTCATCCAAGTATACAACCACGCAGGTATAGAGTAGGTCTCTGAAGATGTCGTTGACAAATTCTTGGAAGACGGCAGGTGCATTACAAAGACCAAAGGGCATCACCAGATACTCAAAGTGCCCGTCCCTTGTGTTGAAGGCGGTCATCCACTTGTCCCCCTCTCGGATGTGGATCAAATTATAGGCGCCTCGTAGGTCCAATTTGGTGAAGATCTTTGCCCCTCGGAGGCGATCAAACAGTTCCGAGATCAGGGGCAGAGGATAACGGTTCTTGATGGTGATCTTATTAAGTCCTCTGTAGTCAAGAGAGAACCGTCCTTCTTAGTCACAAAGAAAAACCCGGCTCCAGCAGGGGAGGAAGACTTTCGAATAAATCCTCTCTAGATTCTCACGAATATAGTCAGACATGGCAAGAGTCTCAGGAGGAGAGAGGATAGATCCTACCCCGAGGTGGGGTCGAACCGTGCACCAGGTCAATAGGACAGTCATAAGGTCTGTGAGGAGGAAGGACCTCAGCTTGCTTCTTGCTAAAGACATTCACAAAAGAATGGTACGGCTTGGGCAGACCAGGAGGCGGAGCGACTTGCGGTACCTGTTTGACAGGGGAAGGCTTGAGACAACGGCAAGAACAAGAGGAGCCCCAACGCAGGATTTCACCGGAGGTCCAATTCAGGACGGGACAATGTCGTTACAGCCACGGCAGACCCAGGAGGAGTTCGGAGGAGCAGAATGGGAGGACAAAGAACTCTAAGGTTTCGGTATGGAATATTCCAATGTCCATCTGCAGAGGCTGGGTACGGAACTGCACCGTGGTAGAGAGTCTCTCACCGTTAACTATAGAAATGAGGAACGGCTTAGGAAGACGGGTTACTGGAATATGGTACTTGTCAACCAAGGAAGCATGAATGAAATTGCCAGCTGACCCGGAATCCAAGAAGGCAGAAGCGGAGAAAGAGGACTTGGAAAAGATGAACAAAATGTCGCAAATAGTCACCAAGGATCTGGTTAACTCTCTCTACTTGCCCATTGGATTGGGGATGATAGGAGGACGAGAAGTTTAATTAGATTTTTAATTGATTACAGAGAGCTCTCCAAAATTTAGATACAAATTGAACGCCTCTATCCGAGACGATATGCGTGGGAAGCCTGTGAAGGCGAAAAATGTGCACAAAAAATTGCTTTGCCAACTGAGGCGCTGAAGGAAGGCCTGTAAGTGGAATAAAATGTGCCATCTTGGAGAAACGATCAATGACCACCCAGATGACTGTGATGCCATGGGATAAAGTCAGATCCGTAATAAAATCCATGGCAATTTGAGACCATGGTATCTCAGGAACAGGCAAAGGATGAAGGAGACCGACAGGCTTCTGGCGAGGAGTCTTGTCCCGGGCACAGGCCTGTACAGGCCCGAACGAAATCAGTGACATCTGCCTCCAGGGTAGGCCACCAATATAAACGAGAGATGAGTTGGATGGACTTCTTGACGCCAGCATGGCTGGCGAGGTGCGAGGCGTTTCCCCACCTGAGAATCTTGAGGCGCTGGCGTGGAGGGACGAAAGTCTTTCCAGGAGGTGTTCTTCGAGGCTAGAAGAAAAAATCTAAATGTCGTCCAGGTGTACCAGTACCTTTTGCTATAAAAAAGAATACATGCCAAGGTCTAAGGATTTGTTTTATTATTATCATTATTATTATGTGCTCAGTAAAGAGGACAATACGTTTTTATAAATAAATATGATATACTGTAAGTGCAGGATGTTAATGGCAGTTCATGCATAGCGGCATATTTGGCCTACAGTTCATCAAAAGAAGTGCAATGATGCAGTGCAAAATCCCTGGAAATTTGAGACCATGGTATCTCAGGAACAGGCAAAGGATGAAGGAGACCGGCAGGCTTCTGGCGAGGAGTCTTGTCCCGGGCACAGGCCTGTACAGGCCTGAATGAAATCAGCGACATCTGCCTCCAGGGTAGGCCACCAATATAAACGAGAGATGAGTTGGATGGACTTCTTGAAGCCAGCATGGCCGGCGAGGTGCGGGGCGTGTCCCCACCTGAGGATCTTGAGGCGCTGGCGTGGAGGGACGAAAGTCTTTCCAGGAGGTGTTCTTCGAGGCTAGAAGAAAAAATCTAAATGTCGTCCAGGTGTACCAGTACCTTTTGCTATGTTCCTGACCACTGAACCTTGCCTCCTGCCCTGACCTACCTCGCCTCATCTCGGCCCCCACTGTGGGCAAGTCACGCCTGGAGTAACGATCTGGGAGTTCACCTGCTGCAGCAAGTCCATCCCGCTTTGTGGCGGCTTTAGTGAAAACCAGCGGCTCCTTACACTCCGCCCCCTGTGGTACAGCGGATCCACTACTCCAGCCGTTACTTACATTTTTTACCCAACAGGAAACTTGAAACTGTAATAATTTGATCCATAGGATGACCGCTTTTAGATTTGAATATAGAATATACCAATAGTAGTTAGGTTTAATACTTAATACTATAGGCACATGATCTTGTTGCTAGTATACCTAATAAAATCCTTTTAATATATTACTGCTAAACATTTAGCCTCATTGGAATCATTGCTTCCCTTTGAGGTAGCCAGTAACTACAACTATAAGCATAGAGAATTACCTGAAAACTCCTCTCCTTCCTGGCATTTCTTTCGAAGAAGATTTGGCACCCCAGTATTTATCATATAAAAAAAAGAATACATGCCAAGGTCTAAGGATTTGTTTTATTATTATCATTATTATTATGTGCTCAGTAAAGAGGACAATACGTTTTTATAAATAAATATGATATACTGTAAGTGCAGGATGTTAATGGCAGTTCATGCATAGCGGCATATTTGGCCTACAGTTCATCAAAAGAAGTGCAATGATGTCATTGTCCCAGTAACACAAAGCCAATGGAAATATAGCTCAAATCTACTGTACTACAACAGATTACAGTATACAGTATTGTGTGGAATGATACTGGTTCTATTTGCTAAATTCAGATGCTTTACAATAAATGTCTTTTCATATATTCAGGTGTTGTGTTACTTCTCTCTGGTCCATTTATGGCTTTAGTCCACAAGCTTCTCATCTGTGTTTCTGTTCTTCAAATATAAGTAATAAGGAACAGATAATCCTAAACTTCCCTCTTTGTGGTCTAGGTCCACATCTGTTCTTTCCTCTTTATGCTGGTTACTTATTCTTTCTGCATCTCTTTCTTTGTAGAGAATCTCTTGGTTGTCCTTCTTTGACATCTCCTTGAAGAAATGACCATGTTTCTCAGAAAGATGTGTTGGCTCCTTATGGATGTCTTTTTGATATTTTCTTTGACTGTTGTATGTGTCATCCTCCTCCTCCTCTTGGAAAGAATTGCTCTTTACACTTTCTCCATCTGAATGACAAGATGTCTCTTCATCTCCTTTTTTTCTGGACAAGTCATAGGGTTCTTTCTGCTCCATATTATGATGGACAATTGAATGAGAAAGATCTGCTCTTACACGGGTAAAACCTGAAGAATGAAAAAAAAGAAAGAAATTATTTATTGTGGGGCTTTTCCTCTACACATGAAGAATGTCATAATCCCATGTGAACTTATCCAGCTTTGGTTCTAAAAAAGGAACTTTCTTGTTTAGGTGCATTTACTCTGTTTTCTTCATGACTGGATCCGGCTAGGAGATGTCAAAACCACGCTCTCCCATATCCCAGCCGGACCCGGACTGCATCACAATAATTTGTATGAGCCAACCAGAGTCAGATAGTGACTCCAATCGGCTAATTTTTGGTATGCTACTTGATAACTTGATACATGCAACAGCTATGTCTTAGCTATGTCTTAGCAGGCAGGAGAGTAAAGGGGGGAGTGCAAAGAGCAGCTTAGACAGAAACTTCTCCTTATTCAAACACCCTCTCTGCTGGTATTTTATGATCTTCAGTGATCTGAAGAAGAGATTTGTAAGCAACTGTGTCTGTGTGTGAAGCATGAAAATAGTTTGCTTTTTGGATGTAGCCTCCCTGTATGTCAATGTTCGACACCTTAAAGGAGTAGACTCATGGATAAAAACTTATCCCCTATCCGCAGCTTAGGGGAAAAGTTTTAAATCACTCGGGGTCCGAGTGCTGAGGCCATATATGGGCTCCGGTTCTCCCCTGGAGCTGTGCATCACGACCCCCGCCCGAAGCGGGGGGCACCACTCCCCTCCATATATATATGGGAGAGCCGTTTTAAGTTTTCATCCATGAGACTACTGCTTTAATATAAATGTGTATGAATATATATGCATATAATATGTGTAGGTCGGCGGGGGGGGGGGGGGGGGTTACACACTGAATCTTCTCTAATCTGTACCACAATGCCTAATGCGCAGAAGAGTTTGCCGCTACATCCAAAATTTATAATCACTAATGCAAAGGGGAAGGTAACCATAAAAAAAACTATGTAACTTGTTGCTGGAGTCTTTCAGTAACTAATGATATATCACTTACAAGACTTCTTACTGGTGTCATGATTATCTTAACTAGAATTCTAGTATTTGTGATACCATAACAGTTCCTGGAGTTGAATTTTAAAGAAAGCCTAGAAAAGGACTCCATACAAATGGTTACCGGTGAAGTGAGGGTCTACTGTCAGCTTCAAAAGAGGTTATCTTTTCAGCTCCTTTTGCCACCAAAGGATTCTCTGGACAGTCAGATCCAGCAAGAATAGGTACAATTATATGATAAATGGTACTACTTGAAATATATATTACTACACGTTATACATTTTTTTTCAACAATCTATTTTTTGTACAAATAAATGCTAAATTTGTCCTGATCCCTATGTTTATGAATGTCCTGCAGCATTATTTGCAGCGCACAACTGTATTAGGAAAAGCAGCCAATGATTTACAGTTGCACTAAGTGCTACTTATTTATCAATATTTTTTTTTAACATATATATTTATAGAAGTCTGACTTGGAGCTTAGCTTTAGAGTTCTTCCTGTTGTTGAATGTGGAGTGATACTGGTATTTGCGCTTTTATACAAAGACTAATACATTTACACAGGGTGCTAAAGTATTAGCAGTATGAATTTGCATTTTTTATTAAATTTTTTACCTCGAGAGTGGAAGCCTCTTTCGTTGACACCATGTTTAACCTTCATATGCCGCGTCAGGTTTCCCTTTAGTGTGAACTTACTAGGACAGTAGAGACATTTAAAGGGTTTGCTGTTGGAGTGTAGGTGCATGTGGCCCATTAAATTGTGCATACGATTAAACTCCTTCCCACACAGCTGTGAACAAAAAAAGTAAGTATAGATTATATAAAAATGAGGACAAATATTATGTATAGCATTAGTATGTTGATATGTTTTTGTAGAAATATTATACTTTAGTTTTCGATTAAAAAAAAAAAATCTTTCTTGGGGGCAACCATGCTGAAGACACGAACTTCCTTACAACCAAATTTAATGGCAGCCACAGTAAATAAGAGTTAATTATTAGAGAAATGTCAATAATTATTATAGTCTGCAGGAAGTGAACACAGCTGTTCCCCAATAAAACTGAAAGTGATTTATTTCTTGATTATGTTTTTTTAAGATTTCTTTTCTAAATAGTTGCATCACATAACACATACAAGGTAACACATTTCTATTTATAAAATATTTTTTTTAATTACATTATACATTTTTATGACCACAGTTTAAAGGAAACATATTAGTTTTCTTGTTCATTTTCATGTATTGTTAGGATATTAACTTTGATTAATGTTACCTGCATTGTAAGTATAGAGTTTTTAAGAAATAGGAGACTTACACCTGAGTCCTACACATTAGAAGATGGTTAATGGTACATTGAGTTATAGCTTTTGTAGTTAAAGGGAACCTGTCATAAGTTTCATGCTTCTCAAACCACAGACGGCATAAAACACTGACAGGTTCCCATGTCAGAACAATTAATGAATCACTGTGAGCGGCTGTGATATTTCCGATTAATAATTGTTGTATCTTCATCTGTCAACCAAGCTCCAAGTCAATGGGGTGGACTGATGAACCTGATCGACAGATCAGATCTCTACCTATACCTAAAAAAAGAGAGATAAGTTGGCTAATATTTAACTTTGTAAAAATCCGATCTTTATTTAGCAAACGATTTTCAACCTGCCATATTACATTCTTTCATTCCCATTTCACGACTTTTCCTGTGCTGTAGAACTCAATTGTGCAAATATGAGAATATTCTCTATTTCTTTCCAATATATAACATGTACCGTATATGCTATTCTCAACAGATTTCCCATCTGCTGACTCCATCTCTAATTTTAATTTGTCCTAGTAGGAGGCGACTAGCTACTGTAATGTCTCCTATACACTGTATACACGTTAGAGGAGATCATGCTCCCCTTTATTTTATAGCACACCCTCACAAACAGCAGCAGCAGCATGATGGACATTATAGAACAGCACTGAGCAGTGTTAGCTGTGAATCCAACACTGAGGTAAGACATAACACTAGAGCTTTCAGAAACTTCTCTGTCTTACTTTCCAGTCCTCCACCTTTCCACATAGACTTCTATGAACTATTACACCTTAGTGAGCTTATCTGTGTCTGAACAGATTTGTTAGCAGTATTTCAGAGTGCATGATGTGTTTAGGAAGAAGGGGGAGGACAAAGGGAGTCCGATAAGTGAAGAAAGAGACATTTTTCTCTAATAACATGTATGACAAAGTATATTTTGTTTGCTTGTACTATTGATTCATGCAAAGTTTGTTGAAAGGTTAGTAACCATTTAAGTGTGCCTGGAAAGTTCAAAGGACAACAGAACATGGTACCATAAAAAAAGGTATATTATTTTATTATTACCGTATAAAATTATTGAATGAATACTAATCACTTAATACTGTCAATTATGTGTCATTAAAAGCTATTATAATGTCTGAAATTGAATAATTAAAATGTAATCTGTAAAGTCAGGTAGAAATAAGTGTGGTCCTGAGCTTGCCTAAACTTCTGTCCCTGCCTTTGGGGGGCCCACTTTCTTAATAGAAAAGCCCCAATAACAGTGCCAGTCCCAACCCTACTAAAGTGCTGGGCATAGCGAGGTAAAAAACAAAAATACAAACAGAATACAAAAGTCAGGAAACAACATTTTCTGGGCACAAAAGGGTTCACTAACACCAACAAAGCAAAATTACAGTCAATAAATGCACATACAAACATAAAATCAGAGTCAAACCAAGTCAATTCCAGTGAGAGCATCGCAGTACAGATAAACTGAGTAAGGAGGTAGTCAAAGAACAAGCCAAAAGTCCGGAGAAAAAGAGAACAGGATAATAAACACAGATAAGGAGCTAGTGCTAGGAATAATGTTTATGTGTGTATATTTGTCTTACAGTTGGTACTACGCAATGTCTTGGGCTCTTTTTGAAACTTTTTGGTTTACACTTTTTTTTTTAAAGTGTGTACAGACCAGCAACTGAGACTTAAAAAAAATTTAAAAAGTCAAAAATGTTTACACAAGCACCTACAAAAAGTTGCAAAAATATACCAGTCAAGAGGAGGGATTGGAACTACAAACAGAGCCTCAGGCAGAAACACACATTAAATACATTTTCACAAAATATCATTTACACAGTCTTGTTTCAACCATTCTAACTTTTGCCTAATGTATTATGTTATAATGTGACAACTACATTCTTTAAAGGGGTACTACAGTGGAAAACTTTTTTTCAAAATCAACTGGTGCCAGAAAGTTAAACAGATTTGTAAATTACTTCTATTTAAAAATCTTAATCCTTCCAGTACTTTTTAGGGGCTATATACTACAGAGGAAAAGCTTTTCTTTTTTCTCTGATGTCATGACCACAGTGCTCTCTACTGACCTCTGCTGTCCATTTTAAGAACAGGAGAAAATCCTCATAGCAAACATATGCTGCTCCGGACAGTACCTAAAATAGACAGCAGAGGTCAGCAGAAAGCACTTTGGTCATGACATCAGAGAAATCTAAAAAGATAAGCATTTCCTCTGTAGTATATAGCCCCTAAAAAGTACTGGAAGGATTAAGATTTTTAAATAGAAGTAATTTACATATCAGTTTAACTTTCTGGCACCAGTTGATTTAATAAAGAAAAAGTTTTCCACGGTAGTACCCCTTTAAGTGAAATAGAAGACCCTTACCATACGTATCCAGTCAATTATCAATAGCTTTATTAATGCCAGTAAATTTAAAGCCTGGATAACTATATAATATTGCTTTATTGTAAGAATAAAAAATGGTGATTGTAGGCCGACTTTAGTCAAAGAAGAAAATTGTTTAGATTTTGTAGGGTTCTGTGTAGAATTTATTATGCAACGATAAAACAAACATAAACCTTCAAGGAATGTGGTTAGGATCCCGTACACACCTAATAAGTACAGAACACACTGCTTTTCCTTTTGTTTTTTACATTTACTTTGAGAACTAAGGAATGGAAACCTGTAGCCTGCAGAGAGCTACAAAGGCGGCCACTGAGCTGTCTTCCTTTATAAGAAGGGTGTTTCTTTCCTTAGAGAGGCAGAGAGAGAAAACCAGAATGAGAATGACTGTAAACTGTCCAAAAAGACCGTGAGAAAACAGGAAACCTCAAGAAGTACAAGAGAAAGCAAGATGAAATCTATTTGCAAGCCATTCCCCAGGGACATATGAGCCATTGTTATGAAGGCAGTTCAGTCAGTTATATCCTTCCTTCTCCTGAGGAGGAGCTCAATGCCAGAATGCTGCTATCTGGTCCTTGCCTTAATCCTGCTGAACATCATCCCAAAGTCAAAATTGTACTACCAAGATTTCTTTGAGCTCCTTGCCATGTTGGCAGGGGGTGTGCGAAAGCCAAAACATGTTTCATTTGTTCTCTCTCCATTATTGAAGATGAAAGGGGCACATGCAGAGTCAGAATCAAGTGTTAACATCTCAGCAGACAAGTGCAGTGCCATAACTGGAGCCTGCTCATATCCCGCTTCCTTGTAATCATTCATATTCACAGGGCATGCCAGGGAACACCAATGTTAGGGCACAAGCTATTCTTTATTACATATGTGATATATGGGATCTAGTGCCTTGTATAAATGCTGCACAGTAATAAACACATACATTTCTTGCACTGATGCAAATCTGGTTTTACCCTGGTTTGAAAAGATTCCATCTTCAGAACCAGATGCCTTCAGGCAAATCATCTGCGTGTAACATTTTTCATCCTAGATCTTGGACTCCATTGCATATTGTATATAACACCAGTTGTTAGATCCGGCTGATGTACTGTCACCGCCTGTTCCCTTGTCCCGATCCTAACCATGCTGCTTCACGTTCTGCTGTGGTTCCTAGGCTGTCCTGTATCATGCGTGGATGTGCTCTCTTTAAATGTGTCCTCCACATATCCTGGTATTGCACTGCAGGAACTAGTTAATGCCTCAGAAACATTGTGCAACTATAGCAAAGGTGTTCTGAGAAGCTTTCTGATTAATTCCTGACTCCTAAATACTGGACTATTTCTCCTGTGCTTGACCTTCCTTTATCCCTACACTTGACCTGTCACGATTCGGCTTACAGGTTGTGGATCCACTGTGTCAGCGAGGGATTGGCGTGGACCGTGCTGGTGGACCGGTTCTAAGAGGCTACTGGTGTTCACCAGAGCCCGCCGCAAAGCGGGATGGTCTTGCTGCGGCGGTAGCAACCAGGTCGTATCCACTAGCAACGGCTCAACCTCGCTGACTGCTGAGAAGGCGTGGGACAGAAGGACTAGGCAGAGACAAGGTCAGACGTAGCAGAAGGTCGGGGCAGGCGGCAAGGTTCGTAGTCAATATGGATAGCAGGAGATCAGGTAACACAGGCTTGGACAACACTAAACGCTTTCACTGGCACAAGGCAACAAGATCCGGCAAGGGAGTGCAGGGGAAGTGATGTGATATAGCCAGGGAGCAGGTGGAAGCCAATTAAGCTAATTGGGCCAGGCACCAATCATTGGTGCACTGGCCCTTTAAGTCTCAGAGAGCTGGCGCGCGCGCGCCCTAGAGAGCGGAGCCGCGCGCGCCAGCACATGACAGCCGGGGACCGGGACGGGTAAGTGACTTGGGATGCGATTCGCGAGTGGGCGCGTCCCGCTGTGCGAATCGCATCCCCGCCGGCAATGTCAGTGCAGCGCTCCCGGTCAGTGGGTCTGACCGGGGCGCTGCAGGGAGAGAGACGCCGTGAGCGCTCCGGGGAGGAGCAGGGACCCGGAGCGCTCGGCGTAACAGTACCCCCCCCCCCCCTTAGGTCTCCCCCTTTCTTTGTCCGGCAACTGCTTCCCATGGGATGAGGACACCGGGAGTGATTGAAGGGTTTCCTCAAAGGCAGGCCGTACAGCAGGAGTGGGAATGGGGAGGGAGGGCAGAGGGTGAAGCTTGGCACGGGGCAGGGTGTCACCAGGATGGGGGCCATGAGGAGGCAAGGCACAGTCCAGATAAGCCTTGGGGGAACCTGGTGTAGGAGGAGGCACTGAGGCTTGCCTGACGGGACTGGGAGGGGGGGAGAGGCATTTCTTGTGGCAAGCAGAGTCCCAGTTCTTGATCTCCTCGGTGGTCCAGTCAAGGGTGGGAGAATGAAGCTGGAGCCATGGCAGACCGAGGAGGACCTCAGAGGTGCAGTTGGGAAGGACGAAAAATTCAATAATTTCGTGATGGGGTCCAATGCACATTAAGAGGGGTTTTGTGCGGTAACGCACGGTGCAATCCAATCTAACTCCGTTGACCGCGGAAATGTAGAGCGGCTTGACGAGACGGGTCACCGGGATGCAGAATTTATTCACCAAAGAATCCAAAATAAAATTCCCAGAGGCACCAGAGTCCAAGCAGGCCACGGCTGAGAGGGAGGAGTTGGCTGAAGGAGAAATCCGCACGGGCACCGTGAGACGTGGAGAAGCAGACTTTGAACCAAGAGACGCCACACCCACGTGAGCTGGGTGCGTGCGTGCATTTCCTAGACGTGGAGGACGAATAGGGCAATCCACCAAGAAATGCTCGGTACTGGCACAGTACAGACAAAGATTTTCTTCCCTACGGCGATTCCTCTCTTCCTGGGTCAGGCGAGACCGATCCACTTGCATGGCCTCCTCGGTGGGAGGCCCAGGCGTAGATTGCAAAGGATACTGTGGGAGAGGTGCCCAGAGATCTAAGTCTTTTTCCTGGCGGAGCTCCTGATGTCTCTCAGAAAACGCATGTCAATGCGGGTGGCCAAATGGATAAGTTCTTGCAGGTTGGCAGGAATCTCTCGTGCGGCCAGCACATCTTTGATGTTACTGGATAGGCCTTTTTTAAAGGTCGCGCAGAGAGCCTCGTTATTCCAAGATAATTCGGAAGCAAGAGTACGAAATTGTATGGCGTACTCGCCTACTGAAGAATTACCCTGGACCAGGTTCAGCAGGGCAGTCTCGGCAGAAGAAGCTCGGGCTGGTTCCTCGAAGACACTACGGACTTCAGCGAAGAAGGACTGGACTGTGGCTGTGGCAGGATCATTGCGGTCCCAGAGCGGTGTGGCCCAAGACAAGGCCTTTCCTGAAAGAAGGCTCACTACGAACGTCACCTTAGACCGTTCTGTAGGAAACAAGTCCGACAACATCTCCATATGCAGGGAACATTGAGACAAAAATCCACGGCAGAGTCTAGAGTCCCCATCAAATTTGTCCGGCAGGGACAAGCGGAGGCTAGGAGCGGCCACTCGCTGCGGAGGAGGTGCAGGAGCTGGCGGAGGAGATGGTTGCTGCTGTAGCAGAGGCAGAAGTTGCTGTAACATGGCGGTCAACTGCGACAGCTGCTGTCCTTGTTGGGCAATCTGCTGCGATTGCTGAGCGACCACCGTGGGAAGGTCAGCGAGACTTGGCAGCGGCACCTCAGCGGGATCCATGGACGGATCTACTGTCACGATTCGGCTTACAGGTTGTGGATCCACTGTGTCAGCGAGGGATTGGCGTGGACCGTGCTGGTGGACCGGTTCTAAGAGGCTACTGGTGTTCACCAGAGCCCGCCGCAAAGCGAGATGGTCTTGCTGCGGCAGTAGCAACCAGGTCGTATCCACTAGCAACGGCTCAACCTCGCTGACTGCTGAGAAGGCGTGGGACAGAAGGACTAGGCAGAGGCAAGGTCAGACGTAGCAGAAGGTCGGGGCAGGCGGCAAGGTTCGTAGTCAATATGGATAGCAGGAGATCAGGTAACACAGGCTTGGACAACACTAAACGCTTTCACTGGCACAAGGCAACAAGATCCGGCAAGGGAGTGCAGGGGAAGTGATGTGATATAGCCAGGGAGCAGGTGGAAGCCAATTAAGCTAATTGGGCCAGGCACCAATCATTGGTGCACTGGCCCTTTAAGTCTCAGAGAGCTGGCGCGCGCGCGCCCTAGAGAGCGGAGCCGCGCGCGCCAGCACATGACAGCCGGGGACCGGGACGGGTAAGTGACTTGGGATGCGATTCGCGAGCGGGCGCGTCCCGCTGTGCGAATCGCATCCCCGTCGGCAATGTCAGTGCAGCGCTCCCGGTCAGCGGGTCTGACCGGGGCGCTGCAGGGAGAGAGACGCCGTGAGCGCTCCGGGGAGGAGCAGGGACCCGGAGCGCTCGGCGTAACATGACCTTTCTTTCTCTCTATGCTCCACACCTGTTGCTGTTACAGTGCACTTTAGGTGGACAACTGAGTGATAGCATAATCCTTTTTCCAGTGTAAACACTTATATTCTATAGGGTCCAAACCACATATTTAGAGGGCCACCAAGGTTTGGGGAAACAAAACACTAACTGATACTTGTACAGTATAATTTGCATGTAATAAATTGGGGAATTTTTTGCAGATTTTCACCTATTAAATAGGGCTTGTCCATGCAATATAAAGAAAAGTTGTGCAGGTCCTATGGAATGACTACTGGACAACACACGAGGGTAGGTTACTTTTTGGACTGGAGAAGGGAAGTGGAAAATCTGTTATTTAAATTATTACTGGATGACGATTGGAAAAGAGAGGGTTGTTGTCACATACACTGCACACTTTGCCTTAATTCATTGGATAGTAAGCATATATTGGAAATGCATAACTACTACTTATTACAGAGGTGAATTGGGTATAATATCCTGTTCACCACTGTCTTCTGTTGTATTCTACTCTTTTAAGGCGATAGTAGTCTCCTCCTTACTACAGACACATACACATATATATTTTCATGTGACACTGAAGAACACTGAAGAAATGACAGTCTGCTACAATGTAAAGTAGTGAGTGCACAACCTGTATAACAGTGTGTAATATTGTGTCCCCTCAAAATAACTCAACACGGCCATTAATGTCTAAACTATGGCAACAAAAATGAGCACACATTTGGAAATGTCCAAATTAGGGCCAATTACCCATCTTTCCAACCTGGTGCCATGTGATTTGCTAGTGGTAAAAGCTCTCAGGTGTAAATGGGGAGCAGGTGTCTAAAATATGGTGTTATTTCTCTCACACTCTCTAATACTGGTCCCTGGAAGTTCAACATGGCATCTCATGGCAAAGAACTCTCTGAGGATCTGAGAAAAGAATTGTTGCTCTACATAACAATGGCCTTTTCTATATGAAGATCACCAAGACCCTGAAACTGAGCTGCAGCACAGTGGGCCATACAGTGGTTTCACAGTACAGGTTCCACTCAGAACAGACCTCACCATGGTCAACCAAAAAAGTTGAGTGCACATGCTCATCGTCATATGCAGAGGTTGCCTTTGGGAAATAGACGCATGGGGGATGCCAGCATTGCTGCAGAAGTTAAAAGGGTGAGAGGTCAGCCTGTAATAGCTCAAACCATACAACGCACACTGCATCAAATTGGTCTGCAGGGCTCTTGTCCCAGAAGAAAGCCTCTTCTAAAGATGGAGCAAAAAAAAAGTCTGCAAACAATTAGCAGACTAAGGACATGAATTACTGGAACCATGTCCTGTAGTCCGATGTGACGAACATAAACTTATTTGGTTCAGACATTGTCAAGTGTGTGTTGCAGCAACCAGGTGAGGAGTACAAAGACAAGTGTGTCTTGCCTACAGACAAGTATGGTGGTGGGAGTGTCATGGTTTGGGGCTGCATGAGTGCTACTGGCCCTGGAGAGCTACAGTACATTAACGGAATCATGAATGCCAACATGTACTGCGACATACTGAAGCAGAGCATGATCCCCTCCCATCGGAGACTGGGCCGAAGGGCAGTATTCCAACATGATAACCATCCCAAACACACCTCCAAGATGATCACTGCCTTGCTAAAGAAGCTGAGGGTAAAGGTGATAAACTGGCAGAGCATGTCTCCAGACCTGAACCCTATTGAGCATAATGGTAAATAATAGTAAAAAATAAATGACCACACAAACTATTGATACTTTCAGCCAAATTCGGACATTTCCACTTAGGGGTGTACTCTCTTTTGTTGTCAAGGTTTAGACATTAATGGCTGCGTGTTGATTTATTTTGAGGGGACACAACATTAAACACTTATACAGCGTGTACTACTATATTTCTTCAATGTTGTCACATGAAAAGACACTAAAAAATATTTCCAAAAATGTGAGGGGTGTACTTACTTATGTGAGATACTGGAACTGTAATCCTTACAATGCTGTAGTTGGTCACAAGTATACTTGTCAACACACCTTCGGGAGTATTTAAATGTGGCATGCGTAGTTAGCCCTACACTTAAATACTGGTCAGGTTCTGGATTAATTATAGATATCATAGATCTGTTAGGAATGGAAGCAAAGCCTCAAGTGGAACCAGAACCTAAACTCCATGGAAAGGAATAGGACCTGGCATGAACAGTTTTTTAACACAAAAAATACTCAAAAAAGTGTAACCCTTATAGAGTTATAGGCAGTCATAAAATACAGTAAGTACTGGATTTTCCCTAAGTAATAGCTTATAAGGTACAGCTGCAAATCAATAAGACCTATTGTCCAAACTTCAGACCACTGTACGCTTTCTTACCTTGCACTTGAATGGCTTAATATCAGAGTGGACGATCATGTGCGCCTTAAGAGTCTGTTTCTGGACAAAGCTTTTAAAACAGAGATGACACTGATATGCTCGGATATTTGTGTGGATCAGGATGTGCCGCTTCATATTTGCCAGAAGAGTGAATTCTCGACCGCAAATCCCACACTTGTGTTCCTTTACACCCTAAATATATAAAAACAAAAATAAAACCAATTATCTACATAGCTGTGCACATCATACTTAACACTAAAGGTTTATTTAATGTGTGAGAATTAGTAGTTTTGCTGCTGACTGTGGTTCAGCCCTATGTAAATGAATGAAAGTGAGCTGTAATATCAGGCCCAATCACAAGCTTCTCTGGTTAATTAATACAGGGGAACAGTAAACGCCATGGCCCCTTCATTCATCTGGGACTCAGATCCCTGCCAACCTAACTGACCGCTTATCTTAAAGATTGGGCATTGACATAAAATATAAAAATTAAAATATTCCTCTTAGAAGGTGCATATGAGGCTGCTACCTTTTCTCTTTATGACTCCAATGTCATACAGAGAAGGATGTTAGATTTTTTACCAACAGAAAAAGATTATGGTATATTACACCAGATTTTGTATGTATGTATATATTTTGTTCTAGAAGCATTGCTTGAGCCCAAAAGAGCACACCCAGCACTGTCTGGAAGCTGATCTGCTTTAGGGTACATTCCCACACGGTGTATTTTGCTGCGTATTTGCTGCGTATTTGGTGCTGCGTATTTTCCTACCCATTGACTTCAACAGAGAAAATAAAATACGCAGCAGCAAATACGCAGCAAATACGCAGCAAATAAGCCCTGTGGGAATGTACCCTTACACAAAAAACTGTGTGCATGAGCTCTAAGGCCAGGTCCACACCAGGATAACATTGATTTAGATGGGTACTCCGTGGAACCTCATACTCATACTGTCCCTCTCCTCAACCTTTTTAACTGCCTAAATATCATTCATTATATATTTATTTTTCTTTGGTTGTCACTTACATGCATGGAGTGAGGAAATTACATCATCAAGCCATCCACTCTGTATCTGTCCAAAACTCTCTCTGAAAGTAGCCCCATCCTCCTGAGAGACACAGACCATGTGGTATCTGCCCTGCACTGATGTGTCATGCTCTATTTAGTGCTGAGAACTGGGAGGTGTGTGCAGCCTTTGCCAATCAGACACTGAACCTCTCTCTGCTGCTCAAAGCAGGAGGGTGGGGGCTGCTCTCGGAGAGTGAGTTGGATTGCAGAGCTGCAATGATTGCTGGGAGATCTAGACAAGGGGAGGAAAGGATGGCAAAGAATATTAAGCAACCAGAGAAGACAACAGTGGCCATGCATATCAGGTAGGATGGTTTATAGGGAATATATCTAGGAAGTGTGGTAGCTTTGGAGTATATATATATATATATATATATATATATATATATACGGGGTCAGTATTTTCCTCAGGGAGAAGCACCACTTCTGGTGTAAAAACAGAGATTCAAGTAGGCCATTTAGCACTCCGCGAGCTTCTGGGTACAAAAACATGCAGATTAGCTCACCACACCACCTTCACAGGCAGTGCGTCCTGCAAAACAGCTCAGGCTCCATTAAGAAGTCTCAGAACTGATTGGGATTTATGCCAAGCACTGCCTGTGAAGGTGGTGTGGTGAGCTAATTTGCATGTGTTTATATATATATATATATATATATATATATATATATATATATATATATACTTCCCTGGAGTACCCCTTTAAACAAAAAATAAATCTACTCCTGGCATTAGTATGGTGAAGGTAAATGGTCACCCTGAACTTCTACTTACCTAATGGCTCCGTCCCTGCTGTAAGAGCCAGAACCTGCATTGTATTTAAAAACTCAACAGCCCAGTAAGAAAGAGAACATGGCAGAGACTTACACTCCCCATACTATTGCCAGGAGTGGGTAAGAATCACAACATGAAAGATATGATGAGCAAATGGTTATGCAGTGATGTGTATAACTAACCTTATGTGTCAGTGAATGCTGCTTAAGATGATGTGGCTGTACAAATTCCATGCCACACTCGGAGCAGATATATGGCCGGATGTCCTTGTGTTTCATCATGTGATTCTGCAGTTGGCTTGGATACTGAAATGTTTTATCACATTCACTACAGTTGTACTGAATGGGGCCCCTATGGGCTGCCAAGTGTCTTTTAAGCTGCGCCAGTGTTGGGAAGTCAAGTCCACACTCCACACAGATGTTTTCTCGTCCACTCTCATGTTTTGACTTATGGACTTTCAGTTCACTTGGATAAGCAAACCCTCTGCCACATATCCTGCAGTTGTATGGTTTCACATCACTGTGCTGCATCATGTGGCGCTTTAAATGGCTGGTCTGGGTAAAAGCTTTATTGCATACTTGGCATTTGTGTGGCCTGGTGCCCTGGTGAGTTAGCATATGTGTGTGCAAATGACTGAGCTGTTTAAACAATTTTCCACAGCGTGAACAGGCATGAGGTTTGATGCCACTGTGCCCTAAAATATGTGTCACTAAATTATATTTGGATGTATAAGACTTTTCACACATTGGACATTTCCAACGTTTCTGATTGCCCACCTCCACGTAGAAGCTATCGTCAATCTGAATATTGACATCTACCCTCTCCACCTTATGTTTGTTATCATCCTGCTCCTGGATTGTGGCTTTGCTCACAGCATCATCAGCTGGATGGATTGTATTAAAGGATGGATTTACAGGCATAGTTTGTGTGGGCACATGGAAGGGGAGCATCATGTCAGGGTAATTTTTATGAAATAATGGGTAAGAGGGGTGTAGACACAGTGATCCAGCAGGCCACACTGCATTTGTTCTTACTGTGTCTTGCTTTAATGGACTAAGCCAAAATGGGTCCATAGTTCTGAAGTACTGAAGTCCAATATTGGGAAAATCAACCCTTTTTGCATTGTAGCTTGAAAAAGGTGACAGATGATAAAACAGGGGTAGATGAGAAGGGAGAAAGTGTTTTGTTTCTTCTTCCGTCTGCACATGGACTTTTTGGTCTTCAACCTCATGGGACATCTTAGAAGGCAAATTCTTTCTTCTGTGTGACCCATTTTCTAGTGCTTCATGCAAATGGTGCAGATTGTCTTCTGATTGGTCATACTGGAAGTGTGGAAAGTGAGGGGGATATCCCTCATGGTAGGGAGGTAGTCTGCTATACTTCACAATGGATGGCATAGCTTGTTGGACGTGTGAAAAACTTGGAAGTTTCTTAATGTCAGCATTGAGACGGGATGTATAATCTTTTTCTATGTATGTGGCATTCTGCATAGTTCAACTGAAAAAAGAAGAAACGTAATGATGTAATAAGTATTTGAAATTCAGTTATCAAAATATTCATTCTCACTCTTCTTTCATATTTTTCTGTGACTAAGGTCGCCACCTGGCAGTAGAAAAATATATATGTCAGCAGGTAGCAGTCATTTTCAGTCTCTCACACAATACAAGAACGATAGCTTGCACTCACCGCTGGGACAGTGTCTAGGCGTCCGAAGGTCTGGGATCACGAGATAGCATGTCGGGATGTGCCGAAGCGCTCTGCGCGCTTCGGCACATCCCGACATGCTATCCCGTGATCCCGGACCTTCGAACGCCTAGACACTGTCCCAGAGGTGAGTGCAAGCTATCATTCTTGTACTGTGTGATTTGCTGATCCTATATCAAGATTGCGTGCACCCTGCAGGTGTCATTTGCTGCTGGATCCTCGTGCTGAATGGTATACATGTCCTCTATGTTTGTCCTGGATTGTTAGTGTTTTATCAGGAGTGCTCTCTTATGTTTTCACTTTTGGGCTGCAGAAGCAGTGAGTATGCACATATCTGCCATATGCACAAAAAATCCAGAAAATCATTGTCATTAGATACACCTTACTCAATCAACCCTATGTATCACAGATTTAACATTCTCTTATATAGATATGGTGTATATGACCTCTTCTTGGGTCTTTTCGTCTTCAACCAGAGAGGCAGAGACACTTGCAGCCAGATATGTGCATAATGACTGCTTCTGGAGCCCAAAAGTGAAAACATAAGGTCAGGAGAATACTGAGTTACAGTGAGTCAGTATATTTCTAAAGCTTCCATCCTCAGCATAGATCATAAATCTGAGATCAGTGGGGGTCCAACACCCAGGACCCTACTGATCAGCTGTTTGAGAGTTGCGGTGCCTACATATACAGAGAAACAGAAATAGAAAAAGACAACACCATACATTGTATAGTGGCCATGCTGGGTTATTGCAGCTTAGTCTCCAGTACAGTGAGAGCTGAGCTGCAGTAACCCAATGCGGCCACTACACAATTTACAGCGCTGTCTGCTTCTGGCATTGTTCTTTGGGTAGGCTGGCAAACAGCTGAGCTGGGTGTCGGGTGTTTGACCCTTTCCTGGACATAGGTCAAGGAAAGCCACTTTAAGTTGCTAAACCACACCATTGTTAAAGTGTTCCCAGAACTGTCAGTTTAGCTTTTTTGCTGCCATATGGCAACCCTATGTATCACAGATTTTACATTTTCTTATATAGATGTGGTGTATATGACCTCTTCTTGGGTATTGTCTTCAACTAATAAAATGTTCAAGTGATTATGTATATTTTGACCTACTGGGTTTGCCTTGGATTTTTGCATGTTACATACTGAAAAGTTAGTTCCTGTTGAATCAGGCAAGTTGTTGAAAACCACCATTTCAATGCACGTGGTACTCATAGTGACATACATCTGACAAATATTTAGAAGGCAGTATCAGCATCACTTAGTAGTCCAGCCTCAGGCCTCAATCTAGGGGTGTAGCTACAGAGTGTGTTGTGATAGCAGTCACACTGGGACCCTACAGGCTAAAGCTCTTCTACCACATAAGTCACAGGTAATATAAATGGCACATGGTAGTTTTGAGTGTGGTGCCAACAAGGAGCATGGGTGGAGTAGTCCAGGGCAACTAAGGATGTAGTCATGAATGGCTTTTTTGACTGGTTAACCCTGTTGGTCCCCATGTGAGTCCTTTTTCTAACTGGGGGTCTGCACAATGCATAGTAGTCCTTGAGCCTGGAGTACACTTGGATGAGGTGTCTACAGAGTGCACCCATGTACAATCAGGGCTGTCATCAGAAATTGTGGGGCCCCTTACACTGTTCAAGACCTGGGCCCCCGCACCACCCGACCCCTCCCCACCTATGCACCCCCCCCCCCAGGGCCTGCCCACTATGTTCCCAATCATCAATAAAAAAAAATGTTTAGACCACAGTACAAGAAAAACAAGAGCCCTTTAGTTCAATGGAGAAGGAAGGAGGAAATCTTATCACCATACATATTACCATCATACTTTTACTAACCAAATCCTGAGACCAATATTACAAATAATGCCAGTATACAAGAAGTGGTAGATATTAGCTCTACACAGGCTCTGCAGACCATATAAGGGATTACATACAGTTACTCTCTGACCGGAGTCGTTCACTTTCCTTTTTCTTCTCCTTTCGTCCCAGACCATCATGATGACTTCTTCCTTTCACAACTTGTCTCCACAGAACCTGTTGTGGTAGAGGGTGTGATGCAAAGGGCAGATGGAATTACCCTAGGGGCAGATGGCATTAACCCCTTGTATTTGTGACGCCAGGGTGTGATTTATCCTTAATACCACCTGAAGGTATACCGCTGGATCCTGGGCTAGGCCCACGGAGGTGACCAGTGACTTCAGAGACCTTAAGGGCTTGCTGGGACTTGTAGACGAGGTGGATAATTTAGTGCAGGCCATGTTGACTAGACAGATGACTTTGACTTGACTGAATTGTGACTGACAAGAATGTGACTGTGGCTTACTTGCAGATTTGTAGCTTGTGGCTGCAGACTTGACTTGAGGCCTCTTATGACTCCAGATACACTCTTAGGCTCGACTGCACCTCAGCAAAGACTCAGGAACTAAGTGAGAGAAGAGACTCCTACCATGGCTTTTATGGGGGAGACTCTGGTGGAGTCCCATTGGTCACTCTTAAGTCACCTGGTCACATGACAACTCACATGACAACTGGTGATCACATGTTAACCTTTCTTAAAGATACAACATTCTTATATACATAACATAGGGGATAGTATACAATTATAGTAGAACAGATGCAGGAGGGGGCCCAGGGGACACTGCAGGGAGGCTGCCTGACAGGACAGCAAGGGTACGGGGTAACAATTCCCTTACTGGGCCACCACACTGCCAGACAAACATTTTAGGCTCCGCACTTTTCCTGCACCTATAACGCTCCATACAGTAATAATGGAGTGGCTAGATAAGTGGGTTGTGGAAGAGTAGGTAGGTCCATATCCCACCCATTAGGTAGTTAGGTCGCTCCAGAAAGTAGACAGGTCCCTTCACATAGTTTCCCTCATTACACAGGTGCCTAGAGTAGGGAAGTACCACCTGTAGGTAGGTCCCCGTATAGATAGCTGTCCCCTGTAGATAGTTACTCCCTGTAAAAAAAGAAAAAAAAAACATATTTGCCTGGCTCCAGCACAGTCTATGGCCTCTTCTCTTCTTCTCTTCTGTCTTCTTCTCTGGTCTGTGCTCTGGCGCATGATGATGATGTCATTCATGTGCCGGAGTGCAGAGGACGGAAGCCCGGGCCTCTTGTTGGCACCTGCATATAGTGGGCGACCCAGAAGAGTGATTGAAATGGCGAGGAGCCAATGGCTCTTCGCTCTGTCAATCAGCTGTGCCCGAGTGCCACAATGAACTATAGGCACGTCAGTAAGGCACGCTTATAGTTTAATGCATCCTGGACCGGCCATGCAAGCAGGAGACCGCTGTGTGAACAGCTGTCCCCTGCTTCTGTGCTGCGGTGGCTGCAGGGGGGGGCAGCGGGGGCCTGGGCCGTACCCGGTACTCGGTACTGACTGTACCATATCACGGTGGCCCTGTGTACAATATAAATATTCCAGACACAGATATATTATTTTGCAAACAGGTTCTAAGTGTAAAAAACCCCCCCTACCCCCCCCCCCCCCCCCAAAAAAAGAAAAAATAAATATATATATATATATATATATATATATATATATGGCACAGAATTGCAAAGTTACAGTACTTTGGGTGGATGTGTGGAAATCTGTCACCGTTTCCTTTAAGTGCTTTGTTAGCAGTAATATTGACAAGGAAAGTCTGATAATGCTAAACATAATAGTGTTTCTAATGATGATTGTTACACAGTAGGGTGGGGCTTATTTTCACATTTTGCAAATTTGAACCTCCTACCCTCTATTTTTGTTTAGATATATATATAAAAAAAAAAATTCAGGCCATATATCTACTCCATTGGTGAATATTTACTGGTAGCTCAATGTCACTGAAGTTTTACAGGTTCCAAATA
Organism: Hyla sarda; assembly: GCF_029499605.1. NCBI lineage: Eukaryota > Metazoa > Chordata > Amphibia > Anura > Hylidae > Hyla > Hyla sarda. The sequence continues at coordinate 529,158,674 of NC_079189.1, forward strand.
GTATGGATCAGCATCTGGCTTGAACCACAATGTATCCATTTGAGTATAGCAGTTTGTAAAACTGAAGTTGGTCATCTAAATAAATAAACCAGTAAAATATTCACACAATAGTTACATGACATTTCCACAAAATGAACTCCGGTGGTAGTCATGCCCCCTCCCATAGGTTTGCATTGAGGGTGCAGGGCGTGATGTAAGAGAGGGCGGAGCCATGACATCACTATACTTCGGCCCCTGTATCGTGAGTCATCAGACACGGAGCGATCTTTACTCCATGAGGCTGATGACAAGAGGGTGCTGCGGGAGAGCGGCAGGACCCCCCAATCAGGCATCTTATCCCCTATCCTTTGGATAGGGGATAAGATGTCTAGGGCCGGAATACCCCTTTAAGAACACTGCCCATTTCGGCCTTGAGGACGCAGACAATTTCATTTTTGCATTTTCATTTTTTCCTCCTCTCCTTCTAAGAGGCATAACTTTTTTAGTTTTCCATCCACAGACCCATTTGACTGCTTGTTTTTTTGCAGGACGAGTTGCACTTTGTAATGACATCACTAATTTTACCCAAAAAAAAATTTGTGTGGGGAAATTTACAAGAAAACCGCAATTTAGCTAATTTAGGTGGGTTTAGTTTTATGCTGTACAATTTACAGTAAAACTGACATTTTTCTCTGTGTCAATGCAATTAAAATGATACCATCTTTTCACGCTTTTCTATTACCGTACTGCTTTTAAGAAACACTCAAAAATTTTTAACAAAATTAGTATGTTTAAAATCACTCTATTCTGACCACCTATAACTTTGTAATTTTTGCCTTTTTTTATTTTATTTTATTTTTTTTTGCGCCGTGATGTGACCAAAAGCATCCATTTATCCCTTTTTTTTTTTATTGCGTTTTCTCCATTCACTGTACGGGACCATTAATATTTTATTTTAATAGATTGAAGATTTACCTACACATCGATACCAAATATATTGATTTCTTTATTTCTTTTTTACATTTTGTTTGGTGATAATTGAAAAAGACAGGAATTCATTTCTTTATTGGGGGAGGGGCCTTTATTAAAACTTCCTCCCCCCCCCCTCCTTTTTCTTTTTACATGTTTTTGTACCTATAGGGAAATATTTATTGCAATCTTTGGATTGCAAATACTGAACAGGGCTATGCATATGCATAGCACTGATCAGTGTTATCTGCAATATATTTCTCTGGTCTGCTAGAAGGCAGACCAGAGAAGAAGACTGCTGTAGCTGGCCGGTAAGAGGAGCTCCGCCGGCCATCTTAACACATTGGACACATTGGACTGCTGGTGGTTTGGATGTGTGCCTAAACACCACCTCAGTACATCAAATGCTGTGATCAGCTGTGGTGAATCAGCAGAATTGCTAAGGTCTGCCATGTATGCAGTGTGTCCTCTAGGGGTTCATATCTGTCATAACAGCTTACATTAACACCTATTGGCGTGTATTGGCACCTATTGGCTTGTATGGACAAATGTAGGCATGTTGCTGCTGAAGAACTGCTGGTATCATCAGATGCATAGGCTATCTGAACCATTGAATTTCCCAGCACATTCAATACTGTCTTACCAGTGCCAGCATCTGTGTTTTTCTTCATTGACTATAGAAGCCAGTAACCACTCAAACACATCACATAATACATTTTTGTTCATTTTGGCAAATTGATTTAATATTAAATATGGAGGCAGCAGCAACTAGATCTAAAACAGAGGTATCACCCACACTACAAGCCTGTAAGATGGTTAGTGCTGGTGATATTGATGACAGATTTCCATTAGCACCACCCTATAACACAGTCCAATGTAGATAAGTCTCTACCAGGAAGGGCCTACACAGGTTAGATACCTGAGAGAAATTGTACTCATGGTTGTGGGTATTAAAGTTCTGAATGGCAGGGCATAAGATACAGATGATTGTGACATGGTAGTCACATGGCTAAATTTGACTGAAAGCCTATGAAGAGTTAAAGGGGCACTCCGCCCCAAGCATCTTATCCTCTATCCAAAGGATAGGGGATAAGATGTCAGATGGTGGGATTCCGCCACTGGGGACCCCCGGGATCTCCACTGAAGCACCCCACTATCATTACTGCACAGAGCAAACTCACTCTGTGCGTAATGACCGGCGATACAGGGGTCGGAGCATTGTGATGTCATGGCTCCGCCCCCTCGTGACATCACGGCCCGCCCCCGCAATACAAGTCTATGGGAGGGGGCGTGATGGCTGCCACGCCCCCTCCCATAGACTTGTATTGCGGGGGGGGGGAGTGAGGTCACGATGCTCCAGCCTCTGTATTGTCGGTCATTATGCAGACCGAGTTTGTTCTGTGCAGTAATGATAGCGGGGCGCTGCAGCGTAGATCCCAGGGGTCCCCAGCGGTAAGGGGATAAGATGCTAGGGGCGGAGTACCCCTTTAAGTGACTGCAGAAGAGTCATTGCCCACCTATTACCTTTCTGTCTAGACAATTCTACCTCTCAGAGCAGGAACAAGATTATTGATATGAATGCACCATAGGTGCAGTAAACACCACAACCAACCGAAAGCTGACTCTGAAGCTTACTTTAGCAACAGGACCTAGAGTTGACTTGCTGGCAAAAACAGGGCTTGGTTTCTTGCTTCACATCAGATGTTTAACTGAAAACTGGAACGCTGAACTAGGCCTAATCCTCCTCACAGGCATACAGGCACATCTGTACACAAGCCTAAGCTAGCTCTGACTCCACAAGCTTGGTTTCACCCCTTTCGGCAGAGAGGGTTGGACTACGGAAAATCCTCCCTCAAACTTTCTAGCAGTTCCTAAACTATCTAAGGGCAATAATTTGAACAATGTTCCACCCATCCTTACAGATATAGAGGGATATCAAAACCTGTCCAGAGGAAAAGTTGCCCAGTTGTCCATAGCAACCAATCAGATCACTTCTTTCATTTTTCAGAGGCCTTTTCAAAAGTGATAGAAGCGATCTGATTGGTTGCTATAGGCAACTTTTCCTCTCCACAAGTTTTGATAAATCTCCCCCATAATCCACTAGTGGTGGCAATAAAGTGCAGAAATATTAATCCTTGCACTTCTAAACACTACAGTGTATGCAGCTGCAGCAGTGAAAAGCACAATATGACAAGTCATACAAGCTAAACTTACAATATTCATATATATATATATATATATATATATATATATATATATATATATATATATATATATATATATGAGAGGGGCAAAGGTTTAAAAGTAATATCAGGAAGTATTACTTTACTGAGAGAATAGTGGATGCATGGAATAGCCTTCCTGCAGAAGTGGTCGCTGCAAATACAGTGTAGGAGTTTAAGCATGCATGGGATAAGCATAAGGCTATCCTTCATATAAGATAGGGCCAGGGACTATTCATAGTATTCAGATTATTGGGCAGACTATATGGGCCAAATGGTTCTTATCTGTCGACACATTCTATATATATATATATATATATATATATCTATATATATATATATATATATAAATATATACAGCAATAGGGGAGTGGCTACCTCTATGTTGGCTCCTGCACCCCACCCACCTCTATTAGGTGTGTATAAGGTGCTGGACATCTCAGACCTTGCAATGCCTGTTAAACTGATTGCACAGAGGCATATTCACAGTGTAGGGTCCATCCCAATGAGGTCACCTTACCGTGGTGGGATGGTCCAAGCTATTTGGCCGCCAAATTGTGAGCTAAATACCTCACTTTTTCATTTTTTGCACTATAGCTGTATAGCATTTCATGTTTTATCTGTATCTTTGTGCTAGCAGTGTGCTGCTGTATTCTTTTGTTGCTGTATATTTAGCCTAGCAGCGTGCACCTGTATGCCAGGTCCATATAGTAGTTTGGTATCAGTAGTGGGCCAACTTATTCTTATATATATATATATATATATATATATATATATGGAAACAGCAGCTGGGGGATAGTAACAGGACACTGCAGGGGGTTGTAATACAGATTTTGCATTAGGGCCCAGGTACTTTTAGTCACAGCTAGATGGTACATACATCCTGCAATATTCATATTCTGCACACTAAAAAGCCTCTGTACGTGTTATTTACATTATTTTGTATAGAAGATGATGCAGTAGTCCCTATATGCACTGCAGTAAGGTTAGATTTCACCCAATATTATAAATTAGATTGAAGTTCATTGCAGTAAGTTGAAACGGAGCCTAATAACAAGAGGAAGGGTCTTTGTGATAGACGTCATTTCTTGTCCTCAATGACAGTTTTTCCATCCAGAAGGGCTAAATGTTACTTTCATTTCCTGACGCACATCTCAGATTTCCTGGATTTCGAATCACTATTGCCAGCTCTTAAATTAAGGCGTTCTGCCAGAATGGAATACATAAATTGTTCTCATTTGTCTTCATTTACCAGACTAGAAAATGCTTTGTGCTTTGAAAACACAAGCAGTCTTCAAGTGGTGAAAATGGAGCATGTCTTCCTGCACTACCCCAGTTATATCAATAAAGATTAAGCTGAAACTTATAGCAAAATGTATAATGCTTTCTCATGAATAACTTATCTGTCATTTATGATAAATCAGTGATTATAACACTAAAGGTGTTGAAGATATCTTGGTTTTAGTTCACGGACGTTATTGGTTCTTATCAAAGCTTCTCTCTGTGGTTGTATTCCATGCTTATCGGTCAACTCAATGGCTGACCAAGTAACACATGGATGACCAATTCCCGTAGATTGGAAACCACTCTTACTTGTTGGCACAAAGAAAGGACTTCCAAGTTGGAAGACTCCGCGAATGACTTTTTATTATAAACACCAAACAAAAACACTTGTCAAAGCAAAAAATGATAATGCTTTATTAAAACAACAAAATAAATATAAACAGAATAACATGAAAAAAGCACCCACGTACTCACAAAGGGGAGGAACATACTATTAGTCATAGGATGAAGACATATCACATCCCAGGCTCATCATGGACATAGAAGTCCCTATGCAGCAGTATGAGGGATCAATGCATTAAAAAATAAGTCAGGTATACACATAATTGCTGACTAAATGATAAGAAAAATGTTCAAAAGCAATATCTACCAGGTACAGATCCTTACCCATAGATGCCTGTATCCCAACACACATTTTGCTCCCATCAGTACATACACAAGTGTATACAGATTGCATTCTGTGATGTCCCTGTACGGGATATAGTCCCGTACAGTACTTAGGCCTTGTGAGGTTGAGTCCATCTGTGTCCTAAGGGCCCTCCTGCCATGTCTCCCCCATAGTAATATATATAATGTATAATGTTATGTGTGTTATGTATAAAGGATCTTTAAGGACCTTTTAGTTAGTCACATGATAATGTGTTCACATGATGTGTTTGTTATCCAGAGAGCACCAGCTAACCGGGTGACCTGCAGCTTGATCTATGAGCTTCTGGCTCAGCCCCCCTTTATAAGAGGGGCAGCCATTACAATCTCTCTCTTAGATCCTGAGGCACAGTAAAGACCAGACATCTCAGAGCTAGTGTCCAGCACATCTGGAGGCCTCAAGCCTACCTACAGCCACACGCCAGTAAGTCAAGTCATCTATGTCTGCTGGCACTATCTACAGTCAAGTCAAGTCTATAGTCAAGTCTAGAGATGAGCGAATCGAAACTGACGAATCTGAATTCGTTATGAATTTCATGAAAAATTTTATTCACAACGAATGCAATATCGCCGAGATTTTATTGCGCAAATCACTTAATTAAACTCCTTTTAGTGCGGTGCAGGCTCCAGGGCATCTAAAATGGCGGATCCACATGTGAGGACATGGGGCAAGGAATTCTGGGAAGGCAAGGCCGGAAGGCGGGTAGGCGGAATGACCCTGAATCACATGCAGGATGCAGGCTATCAGCAGCCAGTCACCCCTGTGATGTCACAGCCCTATATAATCGGAAGCCATATTCCGGATCGTCACTTCATCCTTTCACTGCAAGGAGATAGGACGGACATAGCTATGTGTGTGTCACACAGAAAAGCTTTTTTCCATCAGCGTTTCACCTCCTAGTCACATCAGTGTTCTGGTGGACAGAGAGCAGTGCATTTTTTGCACAGAAAAGATTTTTTACTGCAGCCATTAACCTCCCAGTCACTTTCTACAGCATTGTATTACAGAGAGGTGCAGAGGGCTGTGTGTTGCCTCATACATTTCAACAAGCTGGCTCATGTTGATGAACCTTAAGAGGATGGAGGAATCATTTTTCAGCGCAATTCTGTCTTTTTTTCCACAACAAATGGTCTGCTGGTTATACTAGTCTGTAGACAGTATAAAACCCAGCAGTCCTTTTCTAATAGTCTTTGAGAGAGTACAATTTTGGGTTTAGTACACAGAGACTGTGTACTGCTGGTGTTGTGCAAAAATAAGTTTTTTTTTAAAGCATACTGTAGCGCATTTTTCTGCCCTCATAAGTGCATACCACATACCTACATCTAAGTAGTGTACAATTTTGTACCTGTTAATCTGTCAAGGGACAACATACTATGAAAGTCCAGGCAAAAGTAATCACCGGCTGGTGATTTACTCCAATACGTTTTTTTTAAAGCGTACTGTAGCGCATTTTTCTGCCCTCATAAGTGCATACCGCATACCTACATCAAAGTAGTGTACAATTTTGTACCTGTTAATCTGTCAAGGGCCTACATTCCGTGAAAGTCCAGGCAAAAGTAATCACCGGCTGGTGTTTTACTCCAATACATTTTTTTTAAAGCTTACTGTAGCGCATTTTTCTGCCCTCATAAGTGCATACCACATACCTACATCTAAGTAGTGTACAATTTTGTACCTATTAATCTGTCAAGGGCCTACATACTATGAAAGTCCAGGCAAAAGTAATCACCGGCTGGTGTTTTACTCCAATACGTATTTTTAAAGCTCACTGTAGCGCATTTTCTGCCCTCATAAGTGCATACCACATACCTACATCTAAGTAGTGTGCAATTTTGTACCTGTTAATCTGTCAAGGGCCTACATACTATGAAAGTCCAAGCAAAAGTAATCACCGGCTGGTGTTTTACTCCAATAAAAAAAAATTTAAAGCGTACTGTAGCGCATTTTTCTGCCCTCATAAGTGCATATCACATACCTAAAGACAAAAGTACTCACCTGCTGCTGTTCTAGACAAATACTATTTTAAGCGTAGTGAAGCGTATTGTACTCCCCTTATATACGCACTAAGTATGTCAGGCAGAGAAGTTCCAGGATGTGCACAGAGGAGTGGCAGAGGCCTTGATTCATCAGGCACAGGCAAAGGTCGTAGCAGACTAGGGGCAATTGGCAGCAGGATTCGCGGAGAGAGGCCTGAGCTCCCGGTATCGGCTAGCGGTCATGTCTTGACCAGAAACCCATTTGCCGTCACCGATTTGGTAACATGGTCATCCACTTCATCACAAGTGATATCTGATATCCCCAGTCAACAGTCGTTGGGTTCCTCAGACACAACCCTCAGTTGGCATGGCCCTGTCTTTCCATTGCTTCTGTCCTATGCTGTTCCCTCCCCTAAAGAAGTATCTTGGGTTCAGCTCCACTATTCAGTAAGGATGATCTAATAGAGGACAGTCAGCAGCTACTGCCCAGCAAAGAAGTGGAGGAGACATCCGCCGCTTCCTCCGCCAGGCAGGCAAGTAGTGATGAGGAGAGTGACGTGGAAGGCGGTGTCGCCAGCATTCAGGATCCTGAAGTTGATAGCATGGTTGGCAGTCAGCATGGTGGCAGAAGTGGAAATTCTGGAGCCAAACGTGCCCGGGGGAGACCCCCTGCTTCACGGCAGCCTACCTACCCGGGAGGTAGTGGAAAAGGGGTTCCTAGAGACAGCAGCAGTGGAAGATAATTAGTGTGGACTGTTGGTAGGAAAATCAGCTACTCGGCGGTGTGACAGTTTTTCATCATGAAAACCTGTTGCATCACCCAGTGGCATGCCACTCCCTATTTAAGCCAGCCAAGGCTCCACCACCTCAGCCGAAGGGAGCTGTGTGTCATACCTTCCTTCTGTCGTTCCAGATGCTCCTGCTCCTCCTATTTTTAGTAAGTCATTCCGCCAACAATCCATGTCCATGAAGCCATGTCCAAGAGACAAAAGTATGCAATCACTCATCCAATGGTGAAGAAGCTGAATGTGCTCCTGCCCAAGTTGCTGGTGCTGCAGTCCCTCCCTTTTCAAGTGGTGGACTCTGCACCTTTCAGAGAACAGATGGCTTGTGCCGAGCTGAGGTGGAGAGTGCCAAGCCATCATTTATTTGCGAAGAAGGCAGTACCTGCCCTGCACAATTTTGTGAAAGAGAAGGTAGGCCTGTCCTTGAGCCTGTTGGTGTCTACCAAAGTGCACGGCAGCGCCGACATCTGGAGCTGTAACTATGGTCAGAGACAACACGGCTCACTGGATGAATGTGGTTCCTGCACACACCACAACACCAACTTGGAGAGGTCACACCGCTTCCTCCTCCATGCTCCCAGACCATTGGTCCTGTGACAGTGTGCGACTCCGCCTCCTCATCCTTCACCATGTCCTCAGCCTCCACTGCGCAGACAAGTCTCAGTGCCCCTTCAGCATACCATGTGTGCAGGGCACGGCGCTGTCACTCTGTTCTTCACATGGTTTGCCTTGGCGAACAGAGTCACACAGGGGAGGAACTGCTAAAAGTCATTCATAAAGAAATCAGTGCATTGCTTACTCCACGAAAACTGGAAATGGGAACCATGGTGACTGACAATGGGAAGAATATCTTGTCTGCGCTGCGACAGGGAAGGCTGAGCCATTCGCCCTGCATGGCACACGTGTTCAATGTGGTTGCCAAGCGGTTCCTGAGGTGTTCCCCCCATTTGCAAGACATCCTAACAATGGGAAGGAAACTTTGCATGCACTTCAGCCACTCGTACACCACAAAGCACACCCTCCTTGAGCTGTTGCTTCAGAACGGTATCCCCCAACATAGTCTGATTTGTGACGTTGCCACACGTTGGAATTCTACCTTCCATATGTTGGACCGACTATACGAACAGAGAAAATCCATCACCGATTTCTTGATAATCCAAGCGGATAGGGGTACTCCCCTGTGTAACTTCAATGTCAACCAGTGGCAGCTCATACTTGACACCTGCCGTTTGCTCAGGCCCTTTGAGGAAGCCACAATTTAAGTAAGTCGCCAGGATTACGGGATGAACGACGTCATTCCACTGCTTCATTTCCGACAACACGTGTTGGAAACAATGACTGGTCAGGGCAATGGAGATGTGACGCCTACCTCTCAGGGCCACATGAACCCTGTGGAGCTGAACTGGAGGAGAAGGAGGGGGAGGGGCACAGTGGAGCACAGTTTAGGTTTCGCCAAATGGGTGGTTTTTCTAGTCATCTGACACGAGGAACAGGAGCAGCCAGCGGAGCTAGATGGTCACTTGCACAAATGTCACTTGCACAAATGGCACAATGCATGCTCACTTGCTTGCGTAGTGACCGCCGAATTGTCACCATTCGGCAGCGGGATGACTTCTGGCTCTCTACCTTATTGGACCCTCGCTACCGCCACAAAATGAGGGCATTTTTTATACCCACTGAGAGGGAGGACAAACTGACCTACTACAGAGATATCCTACGTAGTCAGTTGGCCGATGCCTATCGGCGCCATCGTCCATCCTCTCGCAGGTCTGACTCGGGGGCCCTCTGTGCGCACCTTCCACTGCCATGGCTGCTGGAGAGTAGTGGGGTTGCAGGAGCAGTACCAGCTCCATCAGCAGCAGCCTGAGTCTACAGTCGCTGATGTGTACCTTTCTTCACCCGCATGGTGAAGTAACTCATCAGCAGCAGGTAGACCTGGAGCAGGACCTGGACTAGCAGGTGGTGGCATACCTTGACATGACCATGTCAACACACCTTGAAAATCCGCTGGACTTCTGGGCAGCCAAACTTGATTTGTGGCCGCAACTAGCAGAGTTTTTCCCTGGAAAAGCTGTCCCGCCCGGCCAGTAGTGTGCCATCAGAGCAGGTGTTTAGTTCTGCGGGGGCCATAGTCACTCCAAGGAGAACTCGTCTATCTACATAAAGTGTGCAGAGACTGACCTTTGTCACGATGAATCAGGCATGGATCCGCCAGGATTTCCACCCACCAATGCCTGTTGCTTCAGAGTAGATTGACCATGGTGCCACACCAACACCAACCTTCGTCACCAGGTACTGGTATTGCCACCCACCGCACCACTCTGTCACGGGGTCGCTTTCAAGACTCCTGATGCTGCTGCTGCCATCTCCAGGCTGTGCCATTCAGCCACTACATGATCTCCTCATGCTTCAGCCAACTCCAGGCTGTGCCATTCAGCCACTATATGGTCTCCTCATACTTCAGCCACCTCCAGGCTGTGGCATTCAGCCACTAAATGGTCTCCTCATGCTTCAGCCAATTCCAGGCTGTGCCATTCAGCCACTATATGGTATCCTTATGCTTCAGCCACCTGCAGGCTGTGTTATTCAGCCACTATATGGTCTCCTCATGCTTCTGCCAATTCCAGGCTGTGCCATTCAGCCACTATATGGCATCCTCATGCTTCAGCCAACTCCAGGCTGTGCCATTCAGCCACTATATGGTCTCCTCATGCTTCAGCCACCTCCAGGCCTGTACCATTACCTAAAAATATTTTATGGTAGCACTAGCTACCATAAATCTTCGATTTAAATGTTGAAATTCTTCTTTTAATCTTAGGAATTGTGAAGCCCTATTGTCTACTCATGCTGCCACCAGCTCCAAGCTGTGCCATTCAGCCACTACAGTGATCCCGCAACATAGGATGGCAATTAATTCCAAATGAACCATTGTTACTTGAATCCATCGTATGTTGAGGGATCCGTGCAATAGTAATATAGAATGTTATACTCACGTGTCCCTGCCGCTCCGGACGGTCACTACTGCCCTGGATCATCGCTCTCCATCGCCGTCATCATGTCGCTGCTTCGCTTCTATTGGATGGTAGTACGGCGTGCGTGGCGATGTCATGACGACGAAGGAGAGTTGTCCGGAGCGGTGGGGACAGGTGAGTGACACTCACCGCAGCACGCGGGGAACATTAAACGGCTATCCGGCAGCAGCTGAAGAAGTCTGCTGTATATGGTTTACTGATGCAGCAGGGCGTGGTACATTACCTAAAACTATGTTATGGTAGCACTAGCTATGACAAATCTTCAATTTAAATGTTAAAATTCATCTTTTAATCTTAGGGATTGTGAAGCCCTATTGTCTACTCCTGCTGCTGCCAGCTCCAGTCTGTGCCATTCAGCCACTATATGGTTTACTGATGCAGCAGGGCCTGGTACATTACCTAAAAATATGTTATGGTAGCACTAGCTACAAAAAAAATCTTCAATTAAAATTTTAAAATTCATCTTTTAATCTTAGGCATTGTGAAGCCCTATTGTCTACTCCTGCTGCTGCCAGCTCCAGTCTGTGCCAGTCTGAACCTGGTACATTACCTAAAAATACGTTATGGCAACACTAGCTACGAAAAATCTTCAATTTTAATTTAAAAAATTCATATTTTAATCTTAGGGATTGTGAAGCCCTATTATCTACTCATGCTGCCGCCAGCACCAGGCTGTGCCATTCCGCCATTATATGGTTTAATGATGCTCCTGGGCTGGTACATTACCTAAAAATATGTTATGGTAGCACTAGCTACAAAAAATCTTCAATTTAAATTTTAAAATAATTTTTTTAATCTTAGGGATTGTGAAGCCCTATTGTCTACTCATGCTGTTGCCAGCTCCAGGCTGTGACATTCAGCCACTATATGGTTTACTGATGCAGTAGGGCCTGGGACATTACCTAAAAATATTTTATGGTTGCACTAGCTACCATAAATCTTCAATTTATATTTTCTAAAATATCTTTAATCTTCTCTATTTTGAGGCCCTATGGTTTTGTTAGGCTGTTGCCACCTCCAAACTGGGTCGTTCTGCCACTATATGGTCTCCTCGTACTGCCGCCAATTCCAGGTTGTGTCATTCTGACAGATTATGGTCTCCTCATGCTGCTGCCACCTCTAGGCTCTGTCATTGTGCCACCATGTGACTCCTTATTAGATTGGGTTTTGTGGTCATACAGTATTAGTTCAAAGTAAACACCGGGACATTAAACTTGGGAATCTAATATAAATCATAAATTTAAAGAAATCAATGTCCTGTTTTCAAGACTGAGGCCCTATGGTCATCGATGTCATGTTACCTGTGGAATTATCACAAGAATCCAATGAACCATAACTGATTAAATTAAACATTTGCACTTTCATAGTCAGGGGGTACTGAGAGGCAGGGGCTGGAACAGGTGGTATCTCGCCTGGCGGAGGACCGCCAGCTCGATGCTCACCAGAACGGGTACTCAAAAAATTTAAATAAAAATTCAAATTAAATTAAATAAAAATTACATTAAAAAATCTCTTAAATTTTGACACCATATGGTCTCCCTGCTGCCACATCGACACTCTGCAGCAGTGATTCTAATAGCAATGCCTGTAATCTGCATGTCATACTGAAAAACAGAATTATTTCACTAACACAGCACACTCCCTATGCGTGTTAGGACAAGGCAAAGTGCTCTACACACATTGAGGCTCTCAGTAGGCCAGAAATAGCCGGTTTTAATAGCGATTTGCCACGAAAATATTCGACCCAAACCAAATTTTTAAGAAAAATTAGTCTAATTGCCCGAATCGAATTTTTCAAAAGTTCGCTCATCTCTAGTCAAGTCTATTATAGTCAGTTTGGCTGTCCTAAAGTCTGTCAAAGTCATTACAAGTCCCAGCAAGCTGCAGGGTCCTTCTGTGTTACTAGCCACCTCTCTGGGATCCTGGTCTAGCAGTAAAGACTATTTCCATCTGTAAAGCTAACGTTCACCCTAACCTGGTCTTGGACTATTATTGCCCTGCCTAACCTTGGGATATCGGTGCTAACTGTGAAAACCACTTCCTGGCGTCACGAACATTTAGGGCTTAAAGGGGTACTCTGCCCCTAGACATCTTATCCCCTATCCAAAGGATAGGGGATAAGATGTCAGATCGCCGGGGTCCCGCTGCTGGGGACCCCGGGGATCGCTGCTGCAGCACCCCGCTATCATTACTGTGCAGAGCGAGTTCGCTCTGCATGTAATGACGGGCAATACACCGGCCGGAGCATCGTTACGTCACGGCTCCGCCCCTCGTGACGTCACGGCCCGCCCCGTCAATGCAAGTCTATGGGAGGGGGCGTGGTGGTCGCCACGCCCCCTGCCATAGACTTGCATTAAGGGGACGGGCCGTGATGTCATGAGGGGCGGAGCCATGACGTCACGCTGCTCCGGCCCCTGTATCGCCCGTCATTACGCACAGAGCGAACTCGCTCTGTGCAGTAATGATGGCAGGGTGCTGCAGCAGCGATCCCCGGGGTCCCCAGCAGCGGGACCACGGCGATCCTACATCTTATCCCCTATCCTTTGGATAGGGGATAAGATGCCAGGGGCGAGTACCCCTGTAATAATACCTGCCCCTGGGCTACAACATCTGCCCCATACATCTAACCTTCAGACTCTCTGGCTCACCACAATTCCATAATAGGTTTTCCACAAATAGACAAGACTTATAATGATATCTATGCAAAAGGGCTGGCATTTCATACACTGGAGAAATATGCATCTATTTTATTGAGAGATACAAGTGCATCTTTGTCACTGTCCATGCTCTGCTACTGTAGCTACCAGCTGGAGTAGAATTCTGGCACAACTTACGCCAGTTTGTGGCATTAATTATGTTGAAAGTGCCGAGAATGGCGTAAAAAGTAGCACATTTTTGTGAAAAACGTAGCCTGTTAACACCAAGCATACATTCTTGACTAATTCCCCCCTACCTACTTTTGATCCTCATCCCCTACATGGCCCAATTTATGCAAGATAGGATCAAACCTGTTTTCCTATCATTACTAGAGCATTCAATTTCTTGTTGAGATCCCCGTGGATCCACTGTTTTCCCTGCACAGCAGTGCTTCTGGCTTCCAGTTGTTACTCTAGTTTTATGAAGAAGTAATCTCTTTCTTTCCCCCCTTTCGCTTACTCCTTTCTATGTCTGGTCCTTTTATTCTATTCTATAAGAGTCTTCCGAAGTTGTGACATTGAATGTCTCCCTGATTTATGTCCTTCTTATTTTTGCTCTTTAAGATGATGGTTGGAAGAGTTTTGTATATCACTTTTGGGCTCCTTTTTATCAATCATTGTGACTTACAATGTTGAATGTTATTACCATGTTTTGAGTACTGCTTATGCAAAACCTTTTCTAACTCCATTATTTTTATTCTATTGTTTTTTTCTATCAATAAAAAGATTATTGATCTATTATTATTATTATCTGTAATTCAGAGCTGTGCATCCATATGTGGCATTAGTTTGTATTGGACGTGGTGTACCACTGGTCTATATTCTATCACTTATTTGGCATCTACGCGCATGGCCTCATCAATGATACTACCCAATATCAGTATACTATTACATCAATACAGAAATCTGATTTAATGTGCATAAATTATTATATTCCAAATAAATATTTATCTAATAATCAGACGCCAAAAATGTTACATAGTGAAAAACTCATTGTAAAGTCAAGAAAACGAAGTGGAAAATAGCAAACAGTCTCCTGCAGGGTGTGATTTCTTTCACTGCCACATAATATTAAGTGATTTTTGTAATCTTAATATTAAAGGAGAAGTCTCATGGTGAAAAACATTTAGATCGCTGGGCCCCCCCGCGATCTCTTACATGGAGCCCTGGCTCTCCCCGGGAGAGGCTCGTCATGACCCCTGCACAAAGCAGGGGCCACCACGCCCCCTCCATATATCTCTATGGGAAAGCCATTCATCTGTCTTCAGCTCTTCCATAGAGCTGTAACGCCGAGCGCTCCGGACCCCGCTTCCCCTCCAGAGCACTCGCGGTGTCACTTCCCTGCTTGCAGCACTGCTCTGTGTCCCACGGCGGGGATGCGATCCCCGTGGCGGGACGTGCCCGCCCGCGGGTAGCATCCCGTGTCACTCACCCGTGTCACTCTCCTTCTGCTCAGTCCTGGTGCACGCAGCCCCGCTCTCTAGGGGCGCGCCCGCGCCGGGTCTCTCAGATTTAAAGGGCCAGTGCACCATTAATAGGTGCCTGGCCCAATTAGTTCCTAACACTCCCTACACTATATAAACCCACTCCCCCTTCCTGTCCCTGCCGGATCTTGTTGCCTTGTGCCCTGAGAAAGCGTTTCTGTGTGTTCCATTGCCTGTGTATCCAGACCCTTGCCATTGCCCCTGACTACGAACCATTGCTGCCTGCGCAGACCTTCTGCTACGTCCGACCTTGCTCTTGCCTTGTCCTTGTGTACCGTGCCTGTCTCAGCTGTCAGTGAGGTTGAGTCACTATCGGGTGGAAAGACCTGGGGGTTACCTGCCGCTGCAAGTCCATCCCGCTTTGCGGCGGGCTCTGGTGAAAACCAGTAACCCCTTAGATTCTGTTCCCCTGGTATGGCCCACCCCATCACCTCACTGACACAGAGGATCCACCACCCGTGTCCTCTCCGCATACCAGTCCGGATCCTGACAAGAGCTATATGGAGGGGGCGTAGTGGCCCCCACTTCAGGCGGGGGTTGTTACGCGCTGCTCTTGGGTAGAGCTGGGGCTCCATACAGGAGATCGCAGGGGGCCTCAGCAGTCGGAACCCCTGTGATCTAAAACTTATCCCTGGATCTAAGACTTCTACTTTAAAATTATTGGAAACTTATCCGTAGATCTAAGACTTCTCCTTTAATACTATTGGAAATTATTTAAAGGGGCTATCTAGCCTTATATGAAGTTTATGTAAATCTTGATCACTTTGTGGTGTCCCTGAGTTTCAGCTACCGTCCCTAAAGAAGTGGTCATTTGGCTGTGAGAGACGGGCTTAGTATAGCTGACCTTTTAGTCCCGCTGACTGAGACGGCTACCATCAAGATGACAGTATAATCTCATGAAAAAATCATTGACCCATGGCAAGTCATTGGGGATAACAAAAAAGTCTCTTTGTCCCCATGGCTCTATGTAGCATAGAGATGATGGCCCTGTATGGTACTTCTGGGCAGCACAGTGTAACAGAAGTGGATGGAGCATGCTGAAATTTTTCCTCCCTGAATCATATTAATTGTGGCAGAAAAATATGCTTAATTGGATGTTGTATTACATAGGAATTCTCCCAAAAGTATTCTAAAGAATAATATAGCCATAGTATGGTGCTGAACTGAGGTACCATATAGCAGCACATGGAGTGTCTATGGCACCTTATTTATAGCCCTTATTACTTTAATAAAGATTGGGTTCTGATTATATCAGCACATGTTAGTTAAGGTCCATTGTGATGCTCATCCTGTACATATGTAACAGGAATACAAGTACAGTATAATATATAATATACCAGGCTGTATGGTATCATAAATGATACACAGGGTCCGGGGGGGGGGGGGGCAAGTTGGCGGGGTAGTTCGGGTAGGTGGTCTTTTAGGGGACAACAAGCTCATTTTGGATTTTTCGACTCACTGTGTTTATAGAAAAATAAACATAATAATGTGCTGTTTGTTATGTGTTATTTCTATTGGGGCCATTGTCCTGCAAGAACTGTCTGGATACACGTGCATCAGAAAGTCCTCTTATGCCCCTTGTTATGTAATGTTTGTATGATCAGTCACAAACCACACAACATTCTACATTTATTTTATGATAATTTTGTCTTTAATTTCTCCTGGTCAGCAAGGCTTGTCTTTATTTATTCCTTGTTCTTATGAATTTTTTCATTTCATATGCATCAATCTCCAGAAAAGTGGTGCAATTGTATGAGAATATATGGAATTTAGCTTCTGCCCCTTTTTATAATTTACACAATTATCGGTACCTACTGTAGTTTTTATTTTGGAGTGCAGCATTACTATCACAATATTGCACCATAAATGTCACCCCATTATGCCAATTTAGTTATGTATATACCAGGCTACGTTGTAATATAGTATCTAGCCCAAACACTTTCTATGGTTAAGTTCAAACATCGGAAAATGTATCAACATATTTTTATTTATGCACACATTTTTATTGGTAAAAAGCAGCAAAATTACGGAAATTTTTTCTGCTAATTACATAAAAATATGTGTGTAAAATAAAATAAGTTAGGCAATTTGACACAGTGAGAACTTAAACTGGAACTCCGGTGGAAACAAGTAGAAAACAAATGTTTTCAAATCAACTGGTGCCATAAAGTTAAACAGATTTGTAAATTACTTCTATTAAAAAATCTTAATCCTTCCAGTAGTTATTAGATGCTGAATAAAACAGAGAAATTTGTGAATTTCTTTTCTGCCTGACAACAGTGCTCTCTGCTGACACCTCTGTCCGTGCCAGGAACTGTCCAGAATAGAAGCAAATCTCCATAGAAAACCTCTCCTGCTCTAGAGAGTTTCTGAAACAGATAGAGGTATCAGCAGAGAGCCCTGTTGTCAGGCTGGAAAGAATTTCACAAGTAGTATACAGCAGCTGATAAGTGTTAGAAGGGTTAGGATTTTTAACCCCTTAAGGACGCAGCTCATTTTCTCCTTTAAGCTAAGTTTCCCCTTGGTTTTTTTTCTGGCAGTTTTTGGAAAACTGCCACCGCAGTTTTTGAGCCAAAGTCAGAAGTGGATCCATAAACTAGGAGAAGTAGAAGGCCTTCCTTTATATGTCCTATTCCTTTTGAATACACCTCTGGCTTTGGCTCAAAAGCTGCAGTGGCAGTATTCCAAAAACTGCCAGAGAAAAAAACAAGTGGAAACTTAGCCTAAGGACACAGCCCTTTTTTGAAAATCTGACCACTGTCACTTTAAGCATTAATAACTCTGGGATGCTTTTACTTTTCATTCTGATTCTGAGAATGCTCTTTGGTGACATATTCTACTTTATGTTAGTGGTAAATTTTCGTCGACACTTGCATCATTTCTTGGTGAAAAATTCTAAAATTTCAAAAATGTTGACAATTGAGCATTTTTTTTACTTTGAAACTCTCCGCTTATAAGGAAAATAGACATCCCAAATAAATTATATATTGATTCACATATACAATATGTTTGCATCATAAAGTTGACATGTTTTTACTTTTAGAAGACATCAGAGAGCTTCAAAGTTCAGCAGCAATTTTCCAATTTTTCACAAATTTTTCAAAATCTGAATTTTTGAAGTGGATTTGAGGGGGCCTTCATATTAGAAATATCCCATAAATGACCCCATTATAGAAACTGCACCCCTCAAAGTATTCGAAATGACATTCAGAAAGTGTTTTAACTCTTTAGGTGTTTCACAGGAATAGCAGCAAAGTGAAGGAGAAAATTCAAAATCTGCATTTTTTACACTCACATGGTTTTGTAGACCCTGTTTTTGAATTTTTATAAGGGGTAAAAGGAGAGAAATCACCCTAAAATATGTAATCCAATGTCTCTCGAGTAAGGAAATATCTTATATTTGTATGTCAAGTGCTCTATGGGTGCACTAGAGGGCTCAGAAAGGAAGGAGTGTGAATGGGATTTTGGAGAGTGAGTTTTTCTGAAATGGTTTTTGGGGGGGGCATGTCACATTTAGGAGGCCCCAATGGTGCCAGAACAGAAAAAAAAAAAAAAACACATGGCGTACTATTTTTGAAACTACACCCCTCAGCTCAAGGAACATAACAAGGGGTCCAGAGAGCCTTAACACCCCACAGATGTTTGACGACTTTTCGTTAAATTTGGGTGTGTGAATGACATTTTTTTTTTCACTAAAATGCTGGTTTTTCCCCAAATTTTACATTTTTACAAGTGGTAAAAGGAGAAAATGTCCCCCAAAATTTGTTGACCCATCTCTTCTGAGAATTGAAATACCACATGTGTGGACATCAAGTGCACTGCGGGTGCACTACAATGCTCATAAGAGAAGAAGTCACATTTATCTTTTGGAATGCAAATTTTGCTGAAAAGGTTTTTGGGGGGCATGTCACATATAGAAAGCCCCAATGGTGCCAGAACAGCAAAAAAAAAAAAAAACACATGGCATACTATTTTGTAAACTACACCCCTCAAGGAACGTAACAAGGAGTACAGTGAGCCTTAACACCCCACAGGTGTTTGACAACTTTTCGTTAAAGTTGGATATGTAAATGAAAAATACATTTTTTTATTCACTAAAATGCAGTTTTTCCCCCAAATTTTACATTTTTACAAGGGGTAATAGGAGAAAATTCCCCCCAAAATGTGTCACCCCATTTCTTCTGAGTATGGAAATACCCCATGTGTGGACTTCAAGTGCTCTGCTGGCGCATTACAATGCTCAGAAGAGAAGGAGCGCTATTAAGCTTTTGGAGAGAGAATTTGGTTGGAATAGAATTCGGGGACCATGTGCGTTTACAAAGCCCCCAGTGGTGCCATAACAGCTCCCCCACATGTGACCCATTTTGGAAACTACACCCCTCACAGAATTTAATAAGGGGTGTAGTGAGCATTTACACCCAACTGGCGTTTGACAGATCTTTGGAACAGTGGGTTTTGCAAATGAAAAATGTAATTTTTCATTTTCACGGACCACTGTTGCAAAAATCGGTCAGACACCTGTGGGACGTAAATGCTCACGTAAATGTGTAAATGCTTATTACATTACGTGAGGGGTGTAGTTTCCAAAATGGTGTCCCATGTCACATGTGGGGGGGGGTCCATTGTTCTGGGGGCTTTGTAAACACACGTGGCCTTCAATTCCGGACAAATTTTCTCTCCAAAAGTCCAATGGCGCTCCTTCTCTTCTGAGCATTGTAGTTCGCCCGCAGAGCACTTTACATCTACATATGGGGTATGTTCTTACTCAGAAGAAATGGGGTTACAAATTTTGGGGGGCTTTTTTTCCTATTTTCCCTTGTGAAAATGAAAAATTTAAGGTAACATCAGCATTTTAGTTAAAAGAATTATTTTTTGCATTTTCCCATCCAACTTTAACAAAAATGTGTCAAACACCTGTGGGGTATTTAGGCTCACTACACCTCTTGTTACGTTCCGTGAGGGGTGTAGTTTCCAAAATGGGGTCACATGTGGGTATTTGTTTTCTTGCGTTTATGTCATAACCACTGTAAAATCAGCCCCCCCTTTGCAACTCACCAATTTAGGCCTCAAATGTACATAGTGCGCTCTCACTCCTGAGCATTGTTGTGTGTCCTCAGAGCATTTTACCACAACATATGGGGTATTTCTGTACTCAGGAGAAATTGCGTTACAGATTTTGGGGGTCTTTTTTTCCTTTTACCGCTTAGTGTAAGTTTTTTTTTTTTTTTATACTAACAGGCTGGTGTAGCCCCCAACTTTTCCTTTTCATAAGGGGTAAAAGGAGCAAAAGCCCCCCAAAATTTGTAACGCAATTGCTCCCGAGTACCAAAATACCCCATATGTGGCCCTAAACTGTTTCCTTGAAATACGACAGGGCTCCAAAGTGAGAGAGGGAAATGCGCATTTGAGGTCTGAATTAGGGATTGCATAGGGGTGGACATAGGGGTATTCTATGCCAGTGATTCCCAAACAGGATACCTCCAGCTGTTGCTAAACTCCTAGCATGCCTGGACAGTCAGTGACTGTCCGAAAATGCAGGGAGTTGTTGTTTTGCTACAGCTGGAGGCTCCGTTTTGGAAACACTACTGTACGATAAGTTTATACGATAAGTTTACAGTGTATATGTAGTGTTTTACCCTTTATTTTGTGTTAGTGTAGTGTAGTGTAGTGTTTTTAGGGTACCTTCACACGGGCGTGTTTTGGGTGAGTTTCCTGCTAGGAGTTAGCGATGCGGCGGAAAATTTGCCACAGCTCAAACTTGAAGCAGGAAACTCACTGTAAACCCCCCGTGTGAATGTACCCTGTACATTCCAATGAGGGGGGCAAACCTCCAGCTGTTGCAAAACTACAACTCCCAGCATGCATTGACAGACCGTGCATGCTGGGAGTTGTTCTTTTGCAACAGCTGGAGGCACACTGGTTGGAAAACCTTCAGTTCGGTTCTGTTACCTAGCTCAGTATTTTCCAACCAGTGTGCCGATGTGTTGAGATGCCTGCTGAATGATTTCAGCAGGCATCCCGGTCCGGTCCCCTGCCAGCTATCTTTTGGATAGGGGATAAGATGTTTTAGGGCTGGAGTACCCCTTTAAGACTCAGTGCCACATACTTTCCATTACTGAATAGAAAACCTTGGCATGCAAATACGTTGCCACCAGAACCAAAACCAACCCCATAAGCAATTTTTATAATAAAATTTTCCTTTAGCATTTTTGTACTACAAAACATACTGGAGGGGTGGATACATATGACATGACGGATGCATGTTAATTACAGGATATATATAAACACTCAATACATAGCTAACCAAAAAGATAGATTTTGTAGATTATAGATAGATAAACAAATAAAGTCCCACAGCACACAAAGGTAAGGTGCAAAAAGCTGGATGTGTTTATTCCATCAGAAAGTGCAAAGTACAGCTAGGTTTCAGCAGCCTCATGGTGCCATTTAAAGGGATACTCCACTGAAAAACATTTTTTTTAAATCAACTGGTGCCAGAAAGTTAAACAGATTTGTAAATTACTTCTATTTAAAAATCTTCCTCCTTCAAGTACTTATCAGCTGCTGTATGATCCACAGGAAGTTATTTTCTTTAGAATTTCCTTTTCAGTCTGACCACAGTGCTCTCTGCTGACACCTCTGTCCATATCAGGAACTGTCTAGAGCAGGAAAGGTTTGTAATAGGGATTTGCTTCTACTCAGGACAGTTCCTAAAATGGACAGAGGTGTCAGCAGAGAGCACTGTGGTCAGACAGAAAGGAAATACAGCAGCTGATAAGTACAGGAAGGATTACAATTTTTAAATAGAAGTAATTTACAAATCTGTTTAACCTTCTAACCCCAGTTGATTTAGAAAAAAAAGTTTTCCAGTGTACCCCTTTAATGGCGGTGTGAGGCTGCTGAAACGTAGCTGTACTTTGCACTTTCTGATGGAATAAACACATCCAGCTTTTTGCACCTTACCTTTGTGTGCTGTGGGACTCTATTTGTTTTTGTATGGAGGATTCTTGACCAAAATCCACAGAACCTGTGAGCACCACCTCTGCTTTGCCTGACTGTGCTGCTTTCCTACTTTTCTAAATAGATAGATAGATAGATAGATAAGAGATAGATAGATAAGAGATTGATAGAGAGATAGATAGATAAGAGATAGATAGAGAGATATATAGATAGATATTAGATATGAGGCTGCAATCGGGCAGCTGAAACGTTGCTTCTGATGTCAATAAATTCTTTTTTCACCGCATTTTTTGGAGTGCCGCAGCATTTCTGTTTTGGTGTGGATTTTTGTACATCCCCTCACCTGGGGTGTTTTTTCTGCTGGCACCCACCGCCTTGAATCTCTGGTTGTGCTGCTCCATTGTTTCTGTCTTTAGATATGAGATAGATAGATAGATAGATAGATAGATAGATAAGAGATAGATAGATAGATAGATAGATAGAGAGAGATAGACAGATAGATAGATAGATACTGTAGATAGATTAGATAAATAAGAGATAGATAGATAAATAAATAGATAGATTAGATCGATAGATAAATTAGATAGATAGATGAATAGATAAATAGGGATAACTGTAGCACACATGTTTCTAAGTGAAAAAAAAAGTTGTTTTATTCTATCAAAGTAGTGTACAGAATAACTTTTCAGCTGGCTCATCTAGCCTTTTTTTCTATCTACCTTATCCTGACAAGGGCTCCTGCACCATCTATATTTTGTTTATTTGTTTACCCTGCTGGAAGTGATGTTCTTTTTGGATTTTGTAGATAGATAGATAAACTAAGGCTGATTGATCCTAAGCACAAAATAGAAGAATAAAAAGCAAACCGTCCCATGATTATAGAAATAAAGAATTGTGTAGCTCACTCAGCCACTGACCCAAGGTTAACTGGGTAGGTCTATATCCCAAAGACCTAAGAATATGTGGGAACATTTATATATATATATAATTATTATATATAAGCACCAGTCCTCAAGAGACAGTGAAATAGAAAAGGGAAGGAAGGAAAGAGAATGAAAGAGAAAAAAGAAGAAAAAAAGAAAGGACGAAAAAAGGACAAAAGAAGAGAAAGAAATAGAGGAAAAAAGAGAGAAAGAAAAAAGAAAGAAGAAAAGTATGAGTGAGAGAAGATAGATGAATTTACTGGTGTAACCGAAATTAGGATGGGAGCAAAATTATAAAAATGACATTTAATAAAATGGTGCAATTTATATCTGTGCAGGGCCCTTACACAAGATGTGATAAAAATACAATATTGATAAAAAAGGTAATAAAATCAACAACTGAATAATAAATACAAAGTCTGTTGGTGCAGATGAAGATAATGGGGGAGATTTATCAAAACCTGTCCAGAGGAAAAGTTGCCCAGTTGCCCATAGCAACCAATCAGATCACTTCTTTCATTTTAACAAGGCCTCTGCAAAATGAAAGAAGCGAGCTGATTGGTTGCTATGGGCAACTGGGCAACTTTTCCTTTGCACAGGTTTTGATAAATCTCCCCCAATGAGTCTATGGTTCAAAAAAGTGATGTCCGTGCAGCAAATGTCTTTAAGTAATCTAAAAATATAACTTTCTTGTATCCCATTGATGGTGCAGGGGATAATATTGCCAGAGTGTTCACAGTGATGGTAGAGACAATGAGGGACATTTATCACTGTTTGCTTATGAATTCCTTTTTTTAGTAACCTTTTCCTTACTAATTTTTTTGCTTATGTGCGACTTATTTATCAACTGGTTTCAGCCTGTTGATAATTTTCTTTCACGTAAGCAATTTTTCCTTTTTTACTTTGGTAGTAGCCTTTTCTGCTCCATGTTTGAGCTGGAGTAAATTTTGTAAATTTTTAACCTTGTTGCGACTTTTTTTTTTGCGCAGTTGCGACTGTCGCATTTGATAAATACCTGACTAAAGCAAATCCATTTTGAAAATTTTACTACGTAAGCAAGTTTGAATTTTCTTGCTTTTCTTGTTGTTCATGCAAATTGTCGCACGAAAACACACGTAGTCGCAGTTGCGACAATTTTGCGACAATTACAGTAAAGAAAACCTGACTAAACCCGTTGATAAATGTCCATCCATATGGTAATGCTGGAATGATAATACCTGCAGTCCGCAATAATGAGTTACTCCCCATTAGAGTTGAGTACGGACATCACTTTATTGGAACCATAAACTCATTATCTTCATCTTCAGACTTTGTATTTATTATTCAGTTGCTGATTTTATTACCTTTTTTATCGATATTGTATTTTATCACATCTTGTGTAAGGGCTCTGCACAGATGTAAATTGCACCATTTTATTAAATGTCATTTTTATAATTTTGCTCCCATCCTAATTTCGGTTATACCAGTAAATACATCTATCTTCATACTTTCTTTCTTTTTTCTTACTCTCTATTCCCTTATTTTGTCAATTTTTTTCTCCCTTTTTCCCTCTATTTCTTTCTCTTCTTTTCTCCTTTTTTTGACCTTTTTTTTCTTCTTTTTTCTATTTCTTTCCTTCCTTCCCTTTTCGATTTCCCTGTCTCTTGAGGACTGTTCTTTATATATAATAATTATTATATATATAAATTTTCCCAGTCCGATTATTATGTTATAGCAATATACTAATAACAAAGTAGACAATTAAAAGTAAATATTGATCTGAGACAGGTGTAATGAAAGATAGGGGATGGAATATATATTGTGCAGATAAAGTAAAATAAGTACATATAAAATAAGTACTGAACATGCTTGAGATTTGCAGATAGATAGATCGATCTCTAAATGTTTATGAACAATAGTACTTGAAGCTGCAACAGGGCACCTGTAGGGATACAACATATGTGACAGCCACTGTCTGAAGAACACTTCTATAGAAGAATAGAAACATGAAAGACTGAGGACAGAAAACGTCCACCTAGACTAGTGTTTCCTTGAGCGCGGTCCTCAAGTACCACCAACAGGTCATGTTTTCAGGATTTCCTTGGTCTTTCACAGTTGATATAATTCTGATCAGTGAACCAGGCATCACCAGTTATATCACCTGTGAAAAACTAAGGAAATCCTGAAAACATGACCTGTTGGGGGGACTTGAGGACCGCGTTTGGGATACATTAGCCTAGACCATCTAGTCTGCCCTTATATCATTTCCTTTTTATAGATATATGTTTATCCCAGGCAGGCTCACATTTACTTATCGTGGATTTACCAACCACAATGCACGAGCATTAACTGTGTTGTAGTAATATATAACTATTAAAGCAATCAATTAAAATCGTTACAAAATGATAGGTAGATAGATGATATATTGTGTAGAGAAACATATATATGTAACCTATTGAGATTTATCATTTAAATACATAGAAAAGAAATAGATATGACAAATATAATGGAAAGAAATGGAAATACATGCTTAAAGTGTTACTGTCGTCAAAAACAACTTTTCACAAGTCGTTAAAATTCCGAGTTATTGGCCGGGAAAGCAGGCGGCATTGTGCTCCAATCCCAACTGGCCAAGAGACCCATACATTTCTCTGAATAGAAGTCTATGGACTGATCCCTCAGCTAGCCAGGGAACAGAGTGCAATGCAGCCCACTTCCCTGGCTAATAACCCACTATCGCAGCAAGTCTCAGGAAAGACCTGGTGGGATCAATAACTTTTGACACGTCGGATTGAAATTTCAGAAGTTGTTTTGACAGTAACGCTTTAAGATTTAAGAGAGATAGATAGACAGCAAATACTTCATTATGTATAGTGATAGAAAGAGAATAAAGCAGACAATTCAAATAATTATGAAACTGTAGATAGATAATGTGCGGTATACAATATATTAATATATTATTTTGGTACAGATTACATAGAGAAATGTAATAGATATCACACACATATATAGTGGAGAGATAAGATGCATATAGATAATAAATATTTGAAATACATGTTTAGTTAAATATACATAAGAATTTGGTAGAGAGATAGATAGAAAAAATTCTGCAGCGCTCCAAGTAACATGAAAAAGTGATGAAATGTATTAACCTGACAGCATAGCGACATTTTGGCTGCCCACTTGAAGCCTTTCTCAAGCTTGAAAAAGGCTGCAGGTGGGCAGCTGAAATGTCGTTGTGCTGTCAGGCTAATACATTTCATCACTTTTTCATGTTACTTGGAGTGCTGCAGAATTTTTTTTATATGGCTATCTATCTATCTATCTACCAAATTCTTATGTATTTTAACTAAACATGTATTTCAAATATTTATTATCTATCTGCATCTTATCTCTCTACTGTATATGTGTGTGATATCTATTACATTTCTCTAAGTAATCTGTACCAAAATAATATATTAATATATTGTATACCGCACATTACTTGGAGTGCTGCAGAATTTTTGTGATTTGGCTATCAAGAATTGACCCGTAACCTGGGACAACGACCTGCTGGCACCCATCACCGCTCCCTCTTTCTGGTTGTGCGGCTCCATCTCTTCTATCTAGATAGATAGATAGCCAAAAAACACTCCAGAGTAGTGAAATAAAGTGAGTAGTGTTTTATTCCATGAAAAACATTAAGCGACGTTTCAACTGCCACATAGCAGCCATCATCAGGCATCATCAAACATCGCCTGACTTGCACCAAGCTTTCTACCAAAGTTCTTAAGGTGTGCTGCTTCATCCTCTGGTTTTGTAGATAGATAGATAGATATATAGATATGCAAAATAGAATGCAGCACACCACAGATGCAATCAAAGTTGATGGTTTATTCCATAACGTGCAATACACAACGTTTCGCCAGCCTCACACTGGCTATTTTGCATTTCTGGATTAAGGAACCAGTGGACCCAGGCTCCAAGTATGCGAGCACCCCGCATCTATTATCAGCCAATATTGCTTGATGTGCTGCTTCTATTTGGATTTTTTAGATATATAGATAGATAGATAAGACAGGAAAGCAGTGGAGCCAAATAAGATGAAGGTGGTGTTTGCAGGGACTATGGACCCTGGTCAGAAGTCCTCCATACAAAAACAAATAGAAGCCCACAGCACACGGCAGGTATGGTGAAAAAAAGGTGGCTTTTTATTCCATCAGAAAGTGCAAGGACAGCTACGTTTCAGCAACCTTTCAAGCATGCTAGAGGACCATGCTTCTTCAAGATATATGTATTTATCCATGTGCATGCCTTAATGTATGCGTGCACGTGTAAGGATTTGTTTATATGTGTGTATATATATATATATATATATATATATAATTATTTGGGCACTCTATGGTAGTGTTGATTGGGGCATTAATGACTAACGTAGGCAAGCAATCTCTAGCAAATCTAACTGCATGTAAACATTGGTGGATTGAGTACCATATTGGGATATTAAATCATCTGTGCATGGTAAAAATGGGTTTATCATATTGCAGTGTCAATTAAAAAAAAATTGTGCTCAAAATTTTGATAAACTGAAGGGCATTTGGTTCAAATAAGCTACTTGACTTGCAAACATTGACACACACTGATCTGTATGATAATATATTTGTGCTAGTCTGGAAAATGTATAAATATACATTTGACATAGAAAAAAAAAAGATATTTGTTGTATGTGAAATATTTTTGCAGATCACAAGCATACCTTTACTGACCAGTTAAAGAATGATGTTAAAATCTAGAATCTCCCCCATGGTTAGATACCAAGGGGAAAAATGTGTGGCTATAAATAATATCTCTGTGTGTTGTATACATACCAATTATATAATCTGATCGTAAGAATCCCACATCTAGTTCTATATATTGTCGCTCATGATCTTCATGTCTTTAGAGTGTAAGCAGGAAATCTACTTACTGATCCCTGAGGAGGGAGGGCAGTGTCTTCTCACTGATGCTCTTAGTGCCCTTTTTTCAATGTCTTGTCCTTTCACGCTCCCTGTTAGTGAGATTTGGTGCACAGTTCAGTGAGGACAGTGTATAAAAGTGACTTAAGAAAGAGAACAGGAACAATCATTTGCTTCTCCTTTTTCAGATGAGTACCTTCGGAAAGAAGGAAGGAAGGGAGGAGAGAGGAAGTCAACAACCCTAGTCTTTCCTGCAAAAAATAAGGAAACAGTAGATAGACATCTATTTCTTCTATTAAAAAAATTGGCTTAAGAGGAGAAATGAGAAGGAATTCCAGTGACATTCCAGTCTTGACGGCTGGAGAAGAGTGCGGTGGAGCTGACTTTACACTTGTATGGTGGGAATTTTCTCACGGAATGTCATCTATATACAGAATTAGAGCCTTGCCACAATGACAGCGGCTGGAGGACCACATAAATATACCCATACATATTGCATAAGTTATTCTGAAATAATAATTATATAACATATATTACAATTTATTATATCATAATTTATTCCAATTATATGAGACTTTCAGAAAAATAAAGGCAACGTATTACAGTTTTAAGATATCCGGACACTCCACACACAACAGAGACAAAAGGATAGGATTGGGGCACTGCTTCTCCATGGTTTTATAAACTAGCAGTGATTGTAACTACTGGTTCACCTGAATAAGAGGAAACAGGTTAGCGGATTTACTTAAACTGTTTATTTCTTAGTGCAAACTTATCGTTGTAATCGTAATGACGTACAGAGTAAAGATAATGTGTCTTTATAACCTTAAAGTGTACTTTATAGAAATGAAATTCCCCAAAATTAAGTTATTTTCAATCCCCTCAAATTACTATTTTTTTGTTTCACTGTAGCTTTTGTGGTAAAATGTGTGATGTATTTACAAAGAACAATTGGTCCCGCATAAAACAAGCCCTCATTTGCTTCTGTATATGTAAAGTTAAAGTGGATTTTAAAAGCAGTGGATTCAAAAATGAAAACACAAAAATGTAATTTCACGGCATACTTAAGGGGTTATCCCAAGATTTAAAGGAATCACGGATAACTAATGACAAATACAGCACTGACTATATGGTCACTGAATGGAGAGTATATTGGTCTGTGTATAGTGTATTTTATTTAGTAACGGAATGGTGATATTATACAGTCAATATGGGGTGGTCATGGTATGGCAGTATATTTTTCCCTGGTATTTTGATAATGTTTGTCTCTGTATACTAAATTTGGTCAGTAAAAGTATGATGGTAATATTAAACAGGTGGTGTGTAGTTAATTCCCCCTCATTAAGTAGATGCCCCCAGTTGGTAGATAATTTTCTCATAAGTTAGAAGCCCCAGTAGATGGGTAGTTCTCACCATTAGGTAGATGGCCCCAGTAGGTGAATAACTCCCCCCTATTACATAGAAGCCCCCAGTAGGTAGGTAACCCCACATATTAAGTAGATGTCCCCAGTAAGTCGGTAGATAGGTAGGGAATTCCTCCATTTGGTAAAAGACCCTAGTAGGAAGGTAATTTTCCACCCCCAATCAGGTAGATGCCCCCACTTTTATTTTTTCACCCACAGATCCATATGAGAGTTTGTTTTTTGCATGATCAATTGTACTTTTGCAATGACACCTTTCATTTTTCCATAAAATTTACAGTGCAACCAAAAAATATTATTATATTTTTATAAAAGAGAAAATGGGCACTCACCCTTAGTAAAACGTAACTTTTTTTTCCATCGTAGTTAAAACGCTTTTGTGAACATCGACCAAAAGACAGACCCATCGGCCTCCACGATCCTTCAGTCAACAAGCTGTTTCGCAGTCAAAACCTGCTTCCTCTGGCCAGATGGAAGGGGGGAGGGGTTGTGTTGCTCTCCAGCCAATCAGGGACACTCAAACACGGCACACTGAAGCTGTCAGCTCTCTGAGCTGGGGAGAAGGGAGAGTGAAGTGTCATCTAAGGTACACTAGTGATCAGTGTGATAAGATCTCC
The DNA here is from genome assembly GCF_029499605.1 of Hyla sarda. Lineage (NCBI taxonomy): Eukaryota > Metazoa > Chordata > Amphibia > Anura > Hylidae > Hyla > Hyla sarda. The sequence continues at coordinate 529,188,641 of NC_079189.1, forward strand.
TGGACTTCCTGCCTGGAGAGAAACAGGGTATGTGCTCAGAAAAGATTAAAGTGCATTCACATAACAATTTTGCTATACAGTTCCTGTATACGGTTTTGTATTAAAAAATGTAGACAACCATATACATTGACCTTCCATACAAAAACATACACAACAAGATGTATACAGTTTTGTTTTTTTACTTGTACAGTTTTGTGTTTTTTTCCCGCTGTGCACAAAACTGCAGTCGACCACAGTTTTGTGTCCAGTGTGTCCTTTATAAAAATCGTTTACAGTTTTTATAATATTGTAGTCAATAGAAACTGTATTAAGCACAATTGCATACAGTTTTGTCAGTTTTTGAGGCATAAGTTTTCCAAAACAAAAACTGATTCAAAACAGTATGGCAAAATTGTGATGTGAATGTAGCCCTACACTTCACATTGCAAAGTTTTAAACAACTTTAACATGTGCAGCTAAATAAAGGTAATTTCATTTGGCTGGAGTTCTCCTTTAAAGGAGATATCTGTCAAAAATGAACTTATGCCCTATCCACAGGATAAGACATAAGTAGCTGATCTCGAGAGGGGCCGAGCACTGGACCCAGGACGGGACCTGGCGCACAGTGTGAAGCGCATGCTGCAGGCGCCTACATTTCCTACAGAAGAGCTAAAATGACCTGAGTACAGCACTTGGGAATCATCAGCACTCTCATAGAAATGAATGAGGGACGTGCCATCTATCAGTAGACAACACACTCTGCGAGAGCCGGCGTCCCAGTGGTCAGACCCCCCTGTGATCAGCTTCTTATCCCCTATCCTGTGGATAGAGGATAAATTTAGTTTTGCCTCAGTTCTCCTTTAAGGAAACAGGCAGCTTCATTTTTTCTTTTCGTTTTTTCTCCTCACCTTCTAAGAGCCATAACTGTTTTATTTTTCAATCCACAGAGCCATATGAAAGCTTGTTTTTTGTGCAACCACTTACTTATACTTTGTAATTACACCTTTCTTTTGCCCTAAAATGTACCTAAAAATGTAATGTAACTAAAAAAATAAAATAAAAGGAGGTAATTAAAAAAAGGCAATTTGTTTCAAATTTTGGAGGGTTTTATTTTAACGGAGTGCACTTAACGATAAAACTGACATGTTCTCTTAATTTTGTGCAACACAAAAAGAGAAACATAGCCGCACATCCATCATTTGTAATTTGATCGACTTGCTTCTCAGCATAATTTCAAAAACTAACAGGTTGTTAGTATACATTTTGATAAAAAAGTACAAGCCCACTCGCCACGTCAAGGCCACCTCGTTAGAGTGGGTCCCTAACCTGACACTGACACTGGCACAGTGCCGGGCGGCGACCACTGCCTCCGAAACCCCATGCACAACGGGGGGAGCGACTCAGTGGCCAGGCAGCCCCACTACTGCCCGACCAAGCCCCTGGCTCTGGGCCGCTCCACCCCACAGACAAAGCACAGAAACAATGGCCGCCACAGAGAACCACACCAGTTTGAAACCTACCATGTGCTCCTTACCAGAGGGCTGGGAGATTGTTAGGAGGAAACCCTTATGCAGTTTCCTGCTAATTAAAAATGCCTGGGCCAAATGGGTGGAGTGGAGTTCTCTTAATTTTGTACTGTACATCAATACAATTTAATTGATACCCATGTTTACATGCTTTTCTGTTACTGTACTACTTTTAAAATACTCAAACTTTTTAAACAAAGTTAGTATGTTTAAAATCACCCTATTTTGACCACCTATAACTTTCTCATTTTGTCACCTCTCTTCTGTCCAGATGTCACCTCTCTTCTGTCCAGATGTCACCTCTCTTCTATCCAGATGTCACCTCTCTTATATCCAGATGTCACCTCTCTTCTATCCAGATGTCACCGCTCTTCTATCCCGATGTCCCCTCTCTTTTATCCAGATGTCACCTCTCTTCTATCCCAATGTCACCTCTCTTCTGTCCAGATGTCACCTCTCTTATATCCCGATGTCACCTCTCTTCTGTCCAGATGTCACCTCTCTTCTGTCCAGATGTCACCTCTCTTCTATCCAGATATCACCTCTCTTCTGTCCAGATGTCACCTCTCTTCTATCCAGATGTCACCTCTCTTCTGTCCAGATGTCACCTATCTTCTATCCAGATGTCACCTCTCTTCTATCCAGATGTCACCTCTCTTCTGTCCAGATGTCACCTATCTTCTATCCCGATGTCACCTCTCTTCTATCCAGATGTCACCTCTCTTCTGTCCAGATGTCACCTATCTTCTATCCAGATGTCACCTCTTTTCTATCCAGATGTCACCTCTCTTCTGTCCAGATGTCACCTATCTTCTATCCCGATGTCACCTCTCTTCTATCCAGATATCACCTCTCTTCTGTCCAGATGTCACGGCTCTTCTATCCCGATGTCACCTCTCTTCTATCCCGATGTCACCTCTCTTCTATCCCGATGTCACCTCTCTTCTGTCCAGATGTCACCTCTCTTCTCTCCAGATGTCACCTCTCTTCTGTCCAGATGTCACCTATCTTCTATCCAGATATCACCTCTCTTCTGTCCAGATGTCACCTATCTTCTATCCCAATGTCACCTCTCTTCTATCCAGATGTCACCTCTCTTCTATCCCGATGTCATCTCTCTTCTATCCAGATATCACCTCTCTTCTATCCAGATGTCACCTCTCTTCTATCCCGATGTCACCTCTCTTCTATCCAGATGTCACCTCTCTTCTATCCCGATGTCATCTCTCTTCTATCCAGATGTCACCTCTCTTCTATCCCGATGTCACCTCTCTTCTATCCCGATGTCACCTCTCTTCTGTCCAGATGTCACCTCTCTTCTGTCCCGATGTCACCTCTCTTATATCCCGATGTCACCTCTCTTCTGTCCCGATGTCACCTCTCTTCTATCCAGATGTCACCTCTCTCCTATACCGATGTCAACTCTCTTCTATCCCGATGTCACCTCTCTTCTATCCCGATGTCACCTCTCTTCTGTCCAGATGTCATCTCTTCTGTCCTGATGTCACCTCTCTTCTGTCCCGATGTCACCTCTCTTCTATCCCGATGTCACCTCTCTTCTATCCAGATATCACCTCTCTTCTGTCCAGATGTCACCTCTCTTCTATCCAGATGTCACCTCTCTTCTGTCCAGATGTCACCTATCTTCTATCCAGATGTCACCTCTCTTCTATCCAGATGTCACCTCTCTTCTGTCCAGATGTCACCTATCTTCTATCCCGATGTCACCTCTCTTCTATCCAGATGTCACCTCTCTTCTGTCCAGATGTCACCTATCTTCTATCCAGATGTCACCTCTTTTCTATCCAGATGTCACCTCTCTTCTGTCCAGATGTCACCTATCTTCTATCCCGATGTCACCTCTCTTCTATCCAGATATCACCTCTCTTCTGTCCAGATGTCACGGCTCTTCTATCCCGATGTCACCTCTCTTCTATCCCGATGTCACCTCTCTTCTATCCCGATGTCACCTCTCTTCTGTCCAGATGTCACCTCTCTTCTCTCCAGATGTCACCTCTCTTCTGTCCAGATGTCACCTATCTTCTATCCAGATATCACCTCTCTTCTGTCCAGATGTCACCTATCTTCTATCCCAATGTCACCTCTCTTCTATCCAGATGTCACCTCTCTTCTATCCCGATGTCATCTCTCTTCTATCCAGATATCACCTCTCTTCTATCCAGATGTCACCTCTCTTCTATCCCGATGTCACCTCTCTTCTATCCAGATGTCACCTCTCTTCTATCCCGATGTCATCTCTCTTCTATCCAGATGTCACCTCTCTTCTATCCCGATGTCACCTCTCTTCTATCCCGATGTCACCTCTCTTCTGTCCAGATGTCACCTCTCTTCTGTCCCGATGTCACCTCTCTTATATCCCGATGTCACCTCTCTTCTGTCCCGATGTCACCTCTCTTCTATCCAGATGTCACCTCTCTCCTATACCGATGTCAACTCTCTTCTATCCCGATGTCACCTCTCTTCTATCCCGATGTCACCTCTCTTCTGTCCAGATGTCATCTCTTCTGTCCTGATGTCACCTCTCTTCTGTCCCGATGTCACCTCTCTTCTATCCCGATGTCACCTCTCTTCTATCCAGATGTCACCTCTCTTCTATCCCGATGTCACCTCTCTTCTGCCCAGTATCCCAGAGTGTGTGTCTGCTATATATCCCTTTCTCTCGGGAAAGTTGAAAGATGATGTTGAAAGATGACGTGAAGCTGATGAAGGGAACCTGCTGTTTTTATGGTTCAATCAGATATCTATTTTAAAACAGAGACAAGAGTAACAACATTTACAAAACCAGTGTCATATAAAGTTACAAATCAATGGCACATCCCAAATATATTATTAACAAAGTGACATTGAAAGCAATAAAATGCTTAGATGAAAGTTTAATTAATTTAAAAATGAATGTAATATTAATAAAAATAACATGTAAAATGAGTCTTGCACACAAGCCGGCTGACACTACATGTGCTGCATTTGTGACCTCTTGTGGTCATTATGTATATATCAGAATTATCCTTACACATTACTGAGAAGTTTCAGTATGTTCAGTAGATGTAGGAACAGAGAAAGAACCCCTTGTGATGACACTGGAATCCCTGAATTCTATGGCTCGCTACTGGGTAGTATAATCCAATGTAACCAATGTGCTGAAAGAGGTTACGGACAACCTTCCACTAGCTCACTCCATACTAGACTAACTTTTTGGGACACAAAATACACCTCTCTTGGGAAAAGAGAGAGAGAGACAGAGGATTGGCTGACAGAGAAGAAAATGCCCCTTTTGTAGGAAGTTCCTTCTATACGAGAAGGTCTAAGTGACTCTATATACTCGCATGCTCTTGTCATTACATGTTTTAAACAGCAGATGTCAGCATCGCAAAGTTTGAGGAGTACTCCAGCCAAAATTAAAGGGGTACTCTGCTCTAAACATAGTATCCCCTACCCCAGCGGTGGGACCCCCGCGATCTCCGGGCCCGCATCGGCGGCATCCGGAACACAAATGCTTGCAGCTTCCGCGTTCGTGATGTCATGACACGCCCCCTCCATTCATGTCTATGGGAGAGGGTGTGACGGCAGTCATGCCTCCTCCCATAGACGTGAATGGAGGGGGCATTGCAGCTGGCACCAAATGACAGGGGTGCCACAGCGGCGATCACAAGGGTCCACAGCGGCGGGACCCCCATGATCTACCATCTTATCCCCTATACTTTGGATAGGAGATACGATGTTTTCAGTTGAGTACCCCTCCTCATATCTCCTATCCACAGGATAGGGGATAAGTAGCTTATAGTTGGAGGTCCAACCGCTGGGACCCCCTCGATCTCTGTAACGGTACCCCGACTCTCTCAGTGAGGAGTGTGTGTCATTTACCAGTATACGGTACGTGCTCCATTCATCTCTATGGGAGCACAATGATGCCCAAGTGCTGTACAGACAGCACGTGCTCCTCTCTAAAAACCGGGTCCCGTTCTGGAGATTGCGGGGTGACCCAACAGTCACGCCCCCTGCGATCAGCTACTTATCCCCTATTCTGTGAATAGGGGATAAGTTCATTTTGCCTGGAGTACTCCTTTCCAGTACATTGCACAACTTATGGTCCCACTGGAACAGGTTTTGAATAAAGTGCATTCTCCATTAGAATGCATAGTACAAGACACTAAACTTGCCCTGTTTGCACAATTCTTTTTTTTAGAAGGGTCCCACAAACATAGGCTGGTCATCAGATTCTGCAGCTGGGACCTATAACTATTATCTGTATTCTTGTATCAAGTTTTCAGTTTCTTTTATGCCGTTATTGGGGAAGTAAAGCATAACATAACCCTACTGTCCAAGTAAAGCACAAACCCTTATAAAAAGAAACACTTTATAGCTGCTCTTTGCACCATCCTATTGATGGATATCCTGAATGAAGGACTCCGCTCTAAAAACAGAGGCTTTCCTAAAGGATACAAAAAAATGTGAGATGATATAAGTGAAAGATGTTTTGGTCTTTGTTATTTATATCCTGCGGACTCTCCAATACTACTGGGCTACATTTTAAATAACAGAAGAATTTCTATCTAAACAGTGCTGTAAGCTCCTGAATTGCATCTTTTTTGCATATTATAGTTAATGTCACATTATGCTGCAGAAATTTGGAACTGATGATCCCCAAAGGGTAAAACATCCTTATGTAAATGATGTTATGACTCAGCACTTGTCATGTCTAAATACCCAGTGGGTAAAACCATTGACGTAAATAAAGTAACCGCTTCTTATTTACATAAGGTCACATTTCTCGGATTTTCTTCTTTTTAAAGTCCGTATAGCAGAGGTGTCCAAACTGTGGTCCTCCAGATGTTGCAAAACTACGACTCCTAACATACCCAGACAGCCAACGGCTGTCAGGGCATGCTGGGAGTTGTAGTTTGCAACATCTGGAGGGCCACAGTTTGGACACCACTGCCCTATAGTACCAGTTGGTCGCGGAACCATAAGGGACTTTTTCGGTCAGTGTCAGACTAGAAGTGTTCTTTACATACTGGCCATATTGTACTCATCTCTTGGATCTTTGCAACATCTGGAGGGCCACAGTTTAGACCACTGAAATACAGCTTTGCTGAGCTTCTGTAAAGTAGATTATGGTGCAGTGATGAGTGTAAGAATTCCTTAACCCGTTAAGGACCAAGCCCATTTTGACCTTAAAGGGCAACTCTCATTAAAACTAATTTTTGCTATTGCACTTCTTATGGCAAATAAAAAATATTTCTAATATACTTTGTTTAAATTTTTTTTATTTTTCTATGTTTTATTTGTGCTTTAAAAAGCTCAAGAGCACATTTCCCCCCATATTATACACAGACTTTGGACTGAAGTCCAAACACAGAAAGTGCAGCCTGGAGTGCTGAGGGGGTTGTGTCCAGCCTCATTCATTCATAGCTCCTCTCAAACGTAACTGCCATATGCTGTTGGTTGGACACACCACCCCCTCAGCACTCCAGGCTGCATTTCCTGTGTTTGGGCTTCGGTCCTAAGTCTGTGTATGAGATGGGGAAAATGTGCTCTTGAGCTTTTTTAAGCACAAATAAAACATAGAAAACTTCATTTTTTTTTAAACAAAGTATATTAGAAATATTTTTTTATTTACCATAAGGAGTGCTTTGCATCATAAAGTTGACATGTTTTTACTTTTGGAAGACATCAGAGGGCTTCAAAGTTCAGCAGCAATTTTCTAATTTTGCACGAAATTTTCAAAATCTGAATTTTCAGGGACCAGTTCAGTTTTGAAGTGGATTTGAAGGGCCTTGATATTAGAAATACCCCATAAATGACCCCATAATAGAAACTGCACCCCTCAAAGTATTCAAAATGACATTCATTTAGGTGTTTCACAGGAATAGCAGCAAAGTGAAGGAGAAAATTCTAAATTTTCATTTTTTACACTCGCATGTTCTTGCACACACCCGTATCCTGTTCCTCGATGCCAAAATAGAATTGTGGGAACCACTGGTGTATATGGCGGGACCACGGGTGTTGCGGTGAGAGTGGTGGGATCGGATGTTATTAACCCCGGGGGTCGGATGGTATTAACCCCAATGTGTTTGTGACGCCAGTGTGGTTTTTGGGTTCCGGAACACCACACGCCTGGATTCTCCACTATCCCATGCGCTAGTGGTGAATAAAGAGTCCACAACCAGTTAAAAGAAAACTGAGGCTTTACTGAGTAGAAGACATGTGTAATTATCTTCACAGCTAAGGCCAGAATTCCCAGAGAGGTGGCCAGTACCCAGAGGACCTCGCAGCTTGCTGGACCAATACTTGTAATAAACTTGACTTGTAATTAGACTTGACTTGACCATGTGCAGGACTTGACTATGTGCAGGACTTGACTATGTGCAGGACTTGACTAGATGTAGTGACAGCAGACATAGACTTGAGACTTACTGGAGAGACTTAGCCTTTGGGCTTCCAGATACTGAACACTTGTAGCTGCTTCAGCAAAGACTTAGATGTTAAAGCTAAGAGCATTTAGCTTCAAGAGAGTGAATTAATATGGCCTTTATATAGTGGGGGGGGGGGCTGGACTAAAGCCCATTGGTCAAGCTGTGGGTCATAGGTTAAAGCTGGTGCTCTCTGGGAGTATATGTTACAACAAAACATGTAACTGCATAACATAATATGTGACAGGCTTACTCACAGGTCCTTGAGAACTCCACAAGTCCATGAGACTATCTTTCTATACATAGTGATCCTGTCTAAGCATTAAAGAAACATACACACAACAGGGGGAGACCCTGCAGGGCAGCCCCCAGGTCTCTGAGGGACTCAACCTGACAGGGCCTACAGGTAGTATAGAACCATGTACCTGTACTGGGACATTACAGTAATAGGAGAAAAAGCCCCCAAAATTTGTAACCCAATTTCTCTCGAGTAAGTTATTGGCGTATAACACGCACTTTTTAGGCTAAAATTTTTAGCCTAAAGTCTATGTGCGTGTTATACACCGATAAGCCGCTGCAGTTCAATGATTTAAAGCGGGAGCTTTAAATCAATGAAATGCAGCGGCTTTGCAGGTGCAGAGACCTGCCGTCGCTACCGGCTTCTCTGCCTCTGCCTGTCCTGGGGTCTAGAGCCCTGCCGCCGGCCCTTCTCTCCCCCTGGCTATCGGTGCCGCTGCCCGTTCTCTCCCCCTGGCTATCGGCTATCTCCCCCTGGCAATGGGGCAGCGGCGCCGACAGACAGGGGGAGAGAAGGGGCATTGCCGGCGCCGCTGCCCCGTTGCCTCCCCTATCCCCGGTTGTATAATTACCTGTTTCCGGGGTCGGGTCTCCTGCGTCGTTGCTATGCACTGCGCGGCACAATGACGAGTGACGTCATTGCGTCTCGCAGCGCATAGCAATGACGCAGGGGACGCACACCGGAGGCCTGAAGCAGCACGGACCCCGGCAACAGGTAATTATACAACCGGGGATGGGGGAGGCAACGGGGCATTGGCGCCGGCAATGGGTGCCGCTGCCCCTAATCTCCCCCTGGCTATCGGCGCCGCTGCCCCATTGCCGGTGCCGCTTCTCTCCCCCTGGCTATCGGCGCCGCCAATGGGGCACCGACACTGATAGTCAGGGGGAGAGAACAGGCAGCAGCGCAGATAGACAGTGGGAGAGAAGCGGCGGCAGCAGGGCTCTAGACCCCAGGAAAGGCAGGGGGAGAGAAGCGGGCAGCGACGGCCTCTCTCCCCCTGCCTTTCCTGGGGGCTTCTGCGGGGTCAGAAACAGTGTATCGGGGTATACGCATGCACAAGCACGCACCCTCATTTTACCAAGGATATTTGGGTAAAAAACTTTTTTTACCCAAATATCCTTGGTAAAATGAGGGTGCGTGGTATAGGCTGGTGCGTGGTATACCCCGATAAATACGGTAAATACCTCATATGTGTATGTGAAGTGTTCGCGGGTGCAGTAGAGGGCTCAGAAGGAGCGACAATGGGATTTTGGAGAGGGAATTTTGCTGAAATGTTTTTTGGGGGGCATGTCGCATTTAGGAAGCCCCTATTTTGCCAGAACAGCAAAACACCCTCCACGTGGAATACTATTTTGTAAACTACACCCCTCAAGGCACATAACATGGGGTCCAGTGAGTCTTAACACCCCACAGGTGTTTGATGATTTTTATTTAAAGTAGGATGTGTAAATGAAAACCAAATTTTTTTTCAATAATGTGCAGTTATACACATTTTAAAATACATTTTTTTTAACAAAGGGTAATGGGAGAAAATGCTCCCCCCCCCCCCCCCCCATGGCCAAATTTGTAACCCCAACTCTTCTGAGTATGGAAATACCCCATGGTGGGATGTAAAATGCTCTTCGAGCAAACTACAATGCTCAGAAGAGAAGGAGTCACATTTGGCTTTTGGAAAGCAAATTTTGCTGAAATGCTTTTGGGGGGCATGTCGCATTTAGGAAGCCCCTATGATGCCAGAACCGCTAAAAAAAAACACATGGCATACGATTTTGGAACTTACACCACTCAAGAAACATAACAAGGGGTACAGTGAGCCTTAACACCCCACAGGTGTTTGATGACTTCTTGTTAAAGTCGGATGTGTAAATGGAAAAAAAAATGTTTTTTTCACAAAAATGCATTTTTTTCTCAAATTTTTTTATTTTTACAAGGGGAAATAAGAGAAAATATCCCCCCAAATTTGTAATTCCATTTCTTCTGAGTATGGAAATACCCCATGTGTGGACTTCAAGTGCTCTGCTGGTGAACTACAATGCTCAGAATAGGAGGAGCGCCTTTGAGATTTCGGAGAGAGAATTTGTTTGGAATGGTAGTCGGGGGCCATGTGCGTTTACAAAGTCCCCCGTGGTGCCAGAACAGTGGACCCCCCACATGTGACCCCATTTTGGAAACTACACCCCTCACAGAATTTAATAAGGGGTGCAGTGAGCATTTACACTCCACTGGCGTTTGACAGATCTTTGGAACAGTGTGCTGTGCAAATTAAAAATTACATTTTTGTGGCACTATGGGGGCTTTGTAAACACACGTGACCTTCAATTCCGGACAAATTTTCTCTCCAAAAGCCCATTGGCGCTCCTTCTCTTCTGAGCATTGTAGTGCGCCAGCAGAGCACTTTACATCCACATGTGGGGTATGTTCTTACTCAGAAGGTTACAAATTTGGGGGGCTTTGTTCCTATTTTCCCTTGCGAAAATAAAAATTTAGGGTAACACCAGCATTTAAGTGAAAAAAATTTCTTTTTCATTTTCCTATCCAACTTTAATGAAAATTCATCAAACACCTGTGAGGTGTTAAGGCTCACTATCAGGGCCGTTTGAAGGAATTTGAGGGCCCCAAGCAAAATGGACATGGAGGACCCCCTAACCCCCCCCCCCCCCCCTTGATGCTCACGCACGTCACGCTCTAGGGCCGGCGTCAGGACGTAGTAACCCCCCACATTAGGTGCAGCAGAGTTCTCCCCACATTAGGCTGGCAGAGTTCCCCCCACATTAGGTGCAGCATAGTTCTCCCCACATTAGGTTGGCAGTGTTTCCTCCACATTAGGTGCAGCATAGTTCTCCCCACATTAGGCGGACATCGTTCCCCCCACATAAGGTGCAGCATAGTTCTCCAGACATTAAGTGCAGCATAGTTCTCCCAACATTAGGCTGGCAGTGTTCCCCTCGCATTAGGTGCAGCATAGTTTTCCCCACATTAGGTTGGCAGTGTTTCCCCCGCATTAGGTGCAGCATAGTTCTACCCACAATAGGCTGGCTACATTAGGCTGGCAGTGTTCCCCCACATTAGGTGCAGCATAGTTCTCCCCACATTAGGTTGGCAGTGTTCCCCCCACATTAGGTAGGCAGTGTTCCCCCACATTAGGCTGGCAGTGTTCCCCCCACATTAGGCAGGCAGTGTTCCCCCACATTAGGCTGGCAGTGTTCCCCCCCCACATTAGGCTGGCAGTGTTCCCCACGGACATACAGCCTCCAGCCATATACAGTGTATGGCTGGAGGCTGTATGCCTGTGTACTGCCCCACTGCAGTGCTCCTCCCATCCGGCCATAGCATTAGTTCCAGGACCAGAGAAGCGGTGGTCGGAACACCGAAGATGACGTGCCGCTGGTCACTTACCAAGTTGGCCAGCGCACGTCTTCCTCCTCCTCGATGGTCCGTTCTTCTGCGCCTCCGTTGCTATGGGCGCACGCACAGGACACCAGTGACGTCCCGGCGTGCGCTATCACCCGGCGGCCCCTGTGTTTTTAAACTTAACGTGGGGCCGCAGAGAGTTAACGGGGGCATCCCTGTGTCCCGAAAACATCTTTCGGGACACAGGGATGTCCTTAATAGTGATGGGGGGAATTGCCCCGTCGCTACAGGACAGGCAAGTACCGGCTCTGCTCGGGGCCCCTGGCCAGCTCGGGGCTCCAAGCAATTGCTCAGTTTGCCTGTCCTGTAGTGACGGGCCTGCTCACTATACCCCTTGTTATGTTCCATGAGGGGTGTGATTTCCAAAATGGGGTCACAGTGGTTATTTATTTTTTTGTGTTTATGTCAGAACCGCTGTAAAATAAGCCACCCCTGTGCAAATCACCAATGTAGGCCTCAAATGTACATAGTGTGATCTCCCTCCTGAGCCTTGTTGTGCGTCCGCAGAACATTTTACCCCCACATATGGGGTATTTCCATACTCAGGAGAAATTGCGTTACAAATTTTAGGGGTCTTATTTTCGTTTTTCCACTTGTGAGAGTAAAAAGTATGGGGCAACATCAGCATGTCAGTGAATTTTTTTTTTTTTCACTAACAGGCTGGTGTAGACCCCAACTTTTCCTTTTCATAAGGTGTAAAAGGAGAAAAAGCCCCCCCCCTCCCCCCCAAAAAAAATTTGTAGTGCAATTGATCCTGAGTACGGAAATACCCCATACGTGTAACTCTTTCCTTGAAGTAAGACAGGGCTCCGAAGTGGGAGAGCACCATGTGCATTTGAGGACGAAATTAGCGATTGCATAGGGGTGGACATAGGGGTATTCTACGCCAGTGATTCCCAAACAGCCTCCAGCTGTTGCTAAACTCCCAGCATACCTGGACAGTCAGTGGCTGTCTGGAAATGCTGGGAATTGTTGTTTTGCAACAAGGAGGCTCCGTTTTGGAAACACTGCTAAACGATAGGTTTTTCATTTTTATATGGGGGGGGGGGGCAGTGTAAGGGGGTGTATATGTAATGTTTTACCCTTTATTATGTGTTAGTGTAGTGTAGTGTAGTGTAGTGTTTTTAGGATACATTCACACAGGCGGGGGTTTATGGTGAGTTTCCAACTGGGAGTTTGTGCTGCGGCGGAAAATTTGCCGCAGCTGAAATTTGAAGGATACTCACTGTAAACCCGCCCATGTGAATGTACTCTGTACATTCACATGGGGGCAAACCTCCAGCTGTTTTAAAACTACAACTCCCAGCATGCACTGACAGACCGTGCATGCTGGGAGTTGTACTTTTTCAACAGCTGGAGGCACACTGGTTGGAAAACCTTCAATTAGGTTCTGTTACCTAATTCAGTATTTTCCAACCAGTGTGCTTCCAGCTGTTGCAAAACTAAATCTCCCAGCATGTACTGATTGCCGAAGGGCATGCTGGGAGATGTAGTTATGAAACTGCTGGAGGTACGCAACTACAACTATCAGCATGCCGAGACAGCTGTTTGCTGTTTGGGCATGCTGGGAGTTGTAGTTTTGCAAGATCTGAAGGGCCACAGTTTAGATACCACCGCACAGTGATTTCCAAACTGTGGCCCTCCAGATGTTGCAAAACTAGAAATCTCAGCATGCCCAGACAGCAAACTGCTGTGTGGGCATGTTGGGTGTTGTAGTTTTGCAAGATCTAGAGGGCCACAGTTTAGAGACCACTGCACAGTGATCTCAAAACTGTAGCCCTCCAGCTGTTGCAAAACTGCAAGTCCCAGCATGCCCAAACAGCAAACAGCTATCTGGGTATGCTGGGAGTTTTAGTTTTGCAACATCTGCAGGGCCACAGTTTAGAGACCACTGTATAGTGGTCTCAAAACTGTAGCCCTCCAGATGTTGCTAGGCAACTACTCACCGGCTTCCGTAGGATCGTCGCACCAGGAGCTGCACCAGGCTGGCGCATCGCTGTCCTCTGCGGCCCACCGCCGATCACCAATGGCAAGTGGACCTCCGGCGTCGGTCACCGTCGGTTTCCCCGCTCTGTCCGGACTACAGTGGGTGGGCAGAGCGGGGCAACCAAACTTTAACCCCCCGCCCCGATCTGCTATTGGTCGATTGCTTCTGACCGACCAATAGCAGGGATCGTGGGTGTCTTGGACAACCCCGATCCCCCTTATTTTCCAGGTCACCGGGTCACTGGAGACCTGTATGACCCGGAATCAATGCAAATCGGCGGTGTGATCACTGACATGGGGGGGTACGGTCCCCACCCGGTGCACGGCGAGGACCGAAATTCCCACGGGCATACAGGTACACCCTTGGTCCTTAAGTACCAGGGAGCGAAGGCGTACCTGTATGCCCTTGCTCCCTAAGTGGTTAATTATAATGCAAATCATCAGAGAAAGCTCGGTGTCTTCATTGAGCCAGCAAAATAAACTTGTGAGATTTTAGCACTGAAGCCTGAAGAGTTATAAATGCAGCTCTGGATTATCATGCAGACTGTAAATCAGGATAAATACATTAATATTAAAAATATTAAAATGGCATTCCAGGAATTTTTTATTTGACTATGCTACATGGGCTGTAAAGTTAGTGTAGCTCATAACATAGTGTCTGTACCTGTGACGGTTTTCTCACAATTCTTATGTGATTTTCACCCCATTATTTATTTTACCAGCATACTAAATGACTGTTGTCTCACATTTTTCCCAGGTTGCAATGTGGCCGAGACCTGATTCATTAGTCAGCTGATGACAGGGAGCCTGTCTGCTTCAATGGGTGGAGGGATCGCTTGGTAAGAGAGAGATCAATCTGCAACTAATGCAACAGCTGTAGGCACCCTGGTTGAAAACCACAGGTCTTTTGAATGGATGCAGCTCATTTATGTTTCAATGGGTGGGGTGGCTGATGTGTGGGAGGGAGGAAAATGGAATTATGGAATTTGTAGGCAAAAAAGAAAACTCAAGCAGGAAATACCAGTTCATAAAAAGCTAGCCATAGTGTTATGGTAATCTCACAACATAGTAATTTAGCCCCAAGACAAGCGCATATCCTTCCTAAGCATGTCCATTACTCTTTAGCAGGTACGTACTAAAATCACCTTATGGGGGATAACCCCTTTAAAGAAATCAACCTACAAAGTTATTAAATTCACATAATGAATTTCTGTACATAAAAATGTTTAAATTATGTTATACTTGCATTAGGAATGTGCATTGGTTTTATGAAGGTAAAGTAAAGGGGTATTCCCGTATTTTTTTTATTTATTTATCTATGCTAAAGCGGCTGTAGAGTTAGTGTAGTTCAGAATATAGTGTCTGTACCTGTGTTTCATGGTGGTCTCCCAATTCTTCTGCGATTTTAACAGCATACAAAATGAGTATCGTCTCAGGTTTTCCCAGGTTGCAGTGCGGCCCGAGACATTACATCACTAGTCAGGCGGTCAGAGGGAGCCTGTCTTTGTTTAAATGGTTGAAGCTACTGCTTGGTGGGAGGGAGATCATTCTGCAAGAAATGTAGTTTTGCATTAGCTGGAAGCACCCTGGTTAGAAAACACTGGTCTATTGCATTGAAAGGATCACAGGTGTGTTTCAATGGGTGGGGTGGCTCATGTGTGGGAGGGAGAAAAGTGACCTAACACTTACAAACAAGGAATTATCGGATTTGTAGTTCCTCAGCTTTATGGCAATCTCACAACATAGCCATTTAACCCTAAGAGAAGCATGGATTCTTCCTAAGCATGTCCAGTACTGTCTGCCAGGTATGTACTAAAATCACCTTATGGTGGATAACCCCTTTAAGGCTGATGTGAAAATCTCAATGTCACTTCCATCAATCTATTTACATCTCCATTATCCCATTCTCTGTGCAAGACCCAATTTTTTACATGTAGAAATGTTTTCTTAATATATAATACATTGTAGAGATATTTTTCCTTTAACCTGTACTGCCCAAGTCACAAAATCCAGAAGACTGATCTGTGATGTCAATGCTATACACCACAACATTGACAATGAGCAGATCATTTTTGCCCATGTGGACATACAATTAGACACCCTGCATAGCACACAAGCCCTAATATTCATTTGGCAGGCTGGTATGCCACTTGCTGTATAACTCTCTACACTGTAAATCATTCCTGTATACTTAAAGGTAGCTGGTTACGCTACCGCTTGGGGTAGTACAACTTTAGGCTCAGGAGACTCTAGTTTCAGTACAACATTCCGAGCTGTAGCCAGTTGTTTTTGCTCCTGAGGCGAGAACAGAAAATTGAAAATTGTGCCTCCCCCCCATTTTAGCTTGGGGCACCACTTGAGAAAAAAAATTAGCAGGACACCCTTACCGAATAATTTTTTAAATATGTTTCTTATGTAGATTACAGTATGGTTTTATGCAGCGACTCACAAATAACATATTCACTGATCAGAGTCATTCTCTGTTTTTTTTTTCATCCCCATCTGGCCCAGGACATCATTATAATCTGTTCCAGCTGTAACTCTTCAGGGCAGAACCTGCAACACAAACATATTAGTATTAGGCTCTGCACATTTCCAGCATTATCCTCCCCTTTTCCCCACAAATGACTCCAGCCTCCTCCAAACACAATGCCACCAGCCTTCCAACAATGCACTAGAGGGGAGATTTATCAAAACCTGTGCCGAGGATAAGTAGCCCAGTTGCCCATAGCAACCAATCAGCTTGCATCTTTAATTTTTAACAAGGCCTCTGCAAAATGAAATAAGCAATCTGATTGGTTGCTATGGGCAAAGGGGCAACTTTTCCTTTGCAAAGGTTTTGATAAATCTCCCCAATGTTTCCAGCCTCACTCAAATGCCTCCAGCCCCCCCCCCCCAAGCACACACCATCCCTCCTGCCTTACCCATATTCTTCCAGCCTTCCCCACACACAATGCCTCCTGCCTCACCCACATACAATGCCTCCAGCCTTACCCCACACAGTGACAGAGGGGGTACATGGGAGACAGGGGTGTAGAGGGATATACATGGGTGACAGAGGGGCATACAGGGGTGACAGATGGGGTGTATAGAGGTGACAGAGGGGTGTACAGGGATGACAGAGGGGTTTAGAGGCGGGACAGAGGGGTGTATGGGATAACAGAGGGGTGTCCAGGGGTTACAGAGAGTTTACGAGGGGTGACAGAGAGGTGTAGAGGAGTGACAGATAGGTGTGGAGGAGTGAAAGAAGGGTGGGGGTGCACTACCTGAAGCTGAGTAGTCCTCTGTGAGCGCCACCCCTGCTCCTTCCCTCTATCCACGTCCTTCTGTTGAGGGACCAGGGAGAATCCAGAGTCCAAAACTGCTCCACAGGAGAGGGAGGATACACAAGGTTTGGAGCTACAACATCACCCATCCTGGCACTGCACACAGGCTTCCCTCCCTCCTGGCCTGCACGCCTGTGACTCACAGGTGCGCAGGCCTGGGCAGGAAAATCTAAAAATGTTAGCGCCATATTTCCCACCAGAGTGTCCTGGCACCCTGGTTGGGAATCAGTGCCTCAGTGTAATGTTTGCTGGACTCCCTGTGCAAGCAGATGCAGCGGCCAGGGCCGATGCAGCCCTGGCCGCTGTGCCTCCTTGCAACAGTGTACCTGAGGCAATCACCTCATGGGAGCTACAGCACTGGCCAGCGTTCAGAACTAGATGTTCCCAACGCTGTTTTCACGCTGCAGGGGTCGACCATGCCCCCTCGTGATGTCATGGCCACACCTCAAGTCTATGGGAGGCGTGTGACTGTTGTTAGGCCCCTCCCATAGACTTGCATTGTAGGGGCATGGCCATGACATCATGAGGGGCGTGGTCAACCCCTGCAGCACGAAACAGCACGAAAACAGCTTTTAAAACATTTAGTTCCGAACACTGGCCAGTGGAGTACCCTTTTAAGATGATGGAACTTTTACAGACTAAACTATGGTTTTCTGCATCAGAACTTGAATATGTCTTATGTAGACAACTCTTTGACAACTAGCTTAATGTTCTAATTGCTTGAGCTAATTGAACAAGGTTTCTCACGGAGGGGGGGGGGGGGGGTGAACTGGGGGCAAAAGAGCCTGTAGAACTCCTCTCACTTTGGTGGCAACCTGTGACACAACACTATAAGAAGTGTATCCAGGAGAAGTTCCCCATAATTAGTAGGTTTTACTGTCAAGCAAACCTTTTAATACCTTAGTCACGTGACTATGTTCAGCACTGCAGCTGGTACATCTAGCACTGGGCCACAACATATACCTGATGTACTTTTACAGTTCCCTGCAGTTCCGGTGAGTGGTTGGTGCTCCAAGGCGCCATGGTGCACAGTTTGGAAACCTTTTCCTTATGCAATACAAACATAAAAAACATATTTTAGATTTATACCCAGTTTCAAATGTCAAACCTGAACTTTATACAGATCTATATTAAAATACTACCACAATTCCTGCAAAGCTATAGATGCATTTCACAGGAAGGGATTATCTTTTAGAGAACGCCATGACCTTGTCAATATAAGCTTGGCATTAGTGGATAATAGCTTGCACTCTGAGGTGTCTTTCTAATAAGATTTTATGCTATTATTTCACTAATCTGTCCTGCCGTGACAGTTTTTCATTTACATACTCTTTGTATGACCTAGCATGAACTTTGCTTCTTCCATTCACACTGAGACCTATTATACAAAACAGAGAATTCAGATCACAGGTAATAGAATTACAAGTCAGACATGCAAATTATGTGTAAATGGAGCCAGAGCGATACCAGGCGATTGTTCCTTTGATGAACGCTCCTGTCAATTAAAACTACAAGATGATTTATTGATCACATACAGAGAGCAGTTCTGATTTAGCCAAGCATTCTAATTTTTCACACTGTAGTTTATCCCCCCTCCCTATAATATTTGGGATTTGATCATGGTCCATTAAAACCAGAGTAACTGCTCGCAGAGTCTATTGTAGCTGGTGCATAAAGACTGTTTGGCAAGTTTGCAGGAGAAAATCAAAGAATACCCTAGGATTTCTGGAGAAGATTTTCACTTTAAACATGGCACATTTTGATACTGTTTTACGGCAGGGTCACAGTGGGACTGCAGAGCAAGCTCCTGGGTGTGGCCAGGTAGCTCTGTTTGTCCGCTCATAGCGGTGGATTTCTACAGTGGGAAATCCGCCACTACGAGTGGACACAAAGAGGGAGATTTATCATAACCTGTGTAGAGGAAGAGTGGTGCAGTTGCCCATGGCAACCAAACAGATTGCTTCTTTCATTTTTCACAAGTCTCTTTAAAAATGAAAGAAGCAATCTGATTGGTTGCTATGGGCAACTGCACCACTCTTCCTCTGCACAGTTTTTGATAAATCTCCCCCAAAGAGCTAGTTCTGCAGTCTCTCTGTGTCTGCTATCGGTGCATCCCCTGTGTGAAATACGCTGTGGATGGGCCATGTGTGACCATGCCCTTAAACATGGAAAAGCCCTATTCAACAGGGCTAATTTATGTCCTGACTATTTGACACAACACATTTCTGCTAAGTAAACTACAATGGCAATTTCCAATAAAAAAAAATGGATTAGGCAGTTGAAATGTAAAATACCGGATCCTTCTTTCCCCCAGCATCATTTGTTGTGGGAGAGTCAAGAGGCCCACATCCACATTTCAGCAAGCCTTCCAGTCTTTCTGAAATCATCTGCTTCAGGAGAGACTTGCATTCATTCACACGTGTAAAATACTTTGTTTTAAGTAATATGTGCTATCCCTTTTATTCCCTTTACAGTTTAGCCTAAGCTTTTTTGCCATAGTACATGGATATTTTGTTCCAGATGTGCTCTCTTCCTTGTAGCTATGAAATCAATTCAGAAGCTGTGAATGCAGAGAACTACACAACTTCCTCTGGAGCATACAGCCGCTAATAAGTACTGGATTTACAAATCTGTTTAACTTTCTGGCACCAGCTGATGTGAATTTTTTTTTTCCTCCAGAGTATCCCTTTAACCCCTTAAGGACCAGGTTTTTTTTTTCCGTTTTTGCACTTTCATTTTTTTCCTCCTTACCTTTAAAAAATCATAACTCTTTCAATTTTGCACCTAAAAATCCATATGCTGGCTTATATTTTGCGCCACCAATTCTACTTTGCAGTGACATCAGTCATTTTACCCAAAAAACTACGACGAAACAGAAAGAAAAATCATTGTGCGACAAAATTGAAGAAAAAACACCAATTTGTAATTTTTGTGGCTTCCGTTTCTACGCAGTACATTTTTCAGTAAAAATAACACCTCATCTTGATTCTGTAAGTCCATACGATTAAAATGATATCCTACTTATATAGGTTTGATTTTGTCGTACTTCCGAAAAAATCATAACTACATGCAGGAAAATGTAAACGTTTAAAATTGTCATTTTCTGACCCCTATAACTTTTTTATTTTTTCACATATGGGGAGATATGAGGGCTCATTTTTTGCACCATAATCTGGAGTTTTTAACGGTACCATTTTGGTATTGATCTGACATTTTATCGCTTTTTATTCATTTTTTCATGATATAAAAAGTGACAAAAAATACACTATTTTGGACCTTGGAATTTTTTTGCGCATACGCCATTGACCGTGCGGTTTAATTAACAATATATTTTTATATTTCGGACATTTCTGCACGCGGCGATACCACATATGTTTATTTTATTTTTATTTATGCTGGGTTTTTTTTAATGGAAAAAGGGGGGTGATTCAAACTTTTATTAAGGAACGTGGCCCCACGTTATAGAAAGGGAAAGGACTCAGGACGTACAGGTATACCCTTGGTCCTTAACAGTTAAATTTTTCCATCCACAGACCCACATGAGGGCTTGTTTTTTGCACAACCAGTTGTACTTTGCAATAATACCTTTCATTTTACCAGAAAATGTGCAGTGAAACTGAAAAAGAAAGAAGCAATTTAAAATTTTGGGGACATTTTCACTTTATGGTAAAACTGACATGTTTTCTTTGTACTGTGGGTCAATACAATTAACCCCTTAAAGGGGTAGTCCAAGAAAAAAAAATGTTTTTATTTATCAACTGGCTCCAGAAAGTTAAACAGATTTGTAAATTACTTCTGTAAAAAAAAGTCTTAATCCTTCCAATAATTATCAGCTGATGAAGTTGAGTTATTCTTTTCTGTCCGGCAACAGTGCTCTTTGCTGATATCTCTGCTTGTCTCGGGAACTGCACAGAGTAGAAGAGGTTTGCTATGGGGATTTGCTTCTACTCTGGACAGTTCCCGAGACAGGTGTCATCAGAGAGCATTTAGACAGAAAAGAACAACTCAACTTCAGCAGATCATAAGTACTGAAGGGATTAAGATTTTTAAATAGAAGCAAATTACAAATCTGTTTAACTTTCTGGAGCCAGTTGATATATATTAAAACGTTTTTTCCTAGATGACCCCTTTAAGGATGCAGGGATTTTTCATTTTTAAACTTTCTTTTTTTCATCATTGCCTTCTAATAGCCATAACGCTTTCAATTTTCCACTTGAAAGACCCATATGAGGGCTTGTTTTTTGCGCCACAAATTGTACTTTGCAATGACATCACTCATGACATACCACCAAATCTACTGTGAAACTAAAAAAATTTTTGTGGAGCGAAATAGAAAAAAAAAATTCTACGCAGTGCACTCATCAGTAAAAATGTATCTTTATTCTGTAGGGCCATACAATTACTGCAATATCCAATTTTAATAGCTTTTCTTTTGTATTACTACTTTTAAAAAATGACAACTTTTTGTACGAAAAATAGTATGCGAAAAATTGTCCTCTTCTGACCCCTTTAACTCTTGTCTTTTTTAATATGGAGACTTGTGAGGGTTACATAGTTACATAGTTACATAGTTAGTACGGTCGAAAAAAGACATATGTCCATCAAGTTCAACCAGGGAATTAAGGGGTAGGGGTGTGGCGCGATATTGGGGAAGGGATGGGATTTTATATTTCTTCATAAGCATTAATGTTATTTTGTTCCATGAATGTATCTAATCCTGTTTTAAAGCTGTTAATTGTTCCTGCTGTGACCAGTTCCTGAGGTAGACCGTTCCATAAATTCACAGTCCTCACGGTAAAGAAGGCGTGTCGCCCCTTGAGACTAAACTTTTTCTTCTCCAGACGGAGGGAGTGCCCCTCGTCCTTTGGGGGGGTTTAACCTGGAACAGTTTTTCTCCATATTTTTTGTATGGGCCATTAATATACTTATATACGTTTATCATATCCCCCCTTAAACGTCTCTTCTCAAGACTAAACAATTGTAACTCCTTTAATCGCTCCTCATAGCTAAGATGTTCCATGCCCCATATTAGTTTAGTCGCGCGTCTCTGCACCCTTTCCAAATCCGCAGTGTCCCTTTTATGGACAGGTGCCCAAAACTGAACAGCATATTCCAGGTGAGGCCGTACCAATGCTTTATAAAGGGGGAGTATTATGTCCTTGTCCCTTGAGTCCATGCCTCTTTTGATACATGACAATATCCTGCCGGCTTTGGAAGCAGCAGCCTGACATTGCATTCTATTCTGTAGTCTGTGATCTACAAGTACACCCAGATCCTTCTCTACCAGTGACTCTGCCAGTTTAATCCCCCCTAAGACATACGATGCATGCATGTTATTTGTACCCAGATGCATAACTTTACATTTATCCACATTGAACCTCATTTGCCAAGTGGATGCCCAGAAACTTAGTCTATCCAAGTCATCTTGTAACTTATGCACATCCTCTATAGACTGTACTGTGCTACAAAGCTTGGTGTCATCTGCAAAGATAGAAACAGAGCTGTTAATACCATCCTCTATATCATTGATAAATAAATTAAACAACAGCGGGCCCAGTACTGAACCTTGGAGTACACCACTAATAACCGGGGACCAATCAGAGTACGAATCATTTACCACCACTCTCTGGGTACGATCCATGAGCCAGTGTTCAATCCAGTTACAAACTAAAATTTCCAAACCCAAAGACCTTAACTTATCTGTCAGACGTCTATGAGGGACAGTATCAAACGCTTTAATTTGGAAATGACCAAAAATATGCAATATTGGACTTTTATGCATGCAGTGATACCACATATGTTTTTTTTTTTACAAGATTTTATTTTAAAAACATTTATAAGGGATGGTGTTAATTCACGTTTATTAACATTTTTTTTAACCTTTTTTCACAGTTGTTTAGCCCCATAGGGGACTATTACATGCAATCTTTAGATTACATACACTGTTTAATGCTGTGCCATAGCACAACATTGATCAGTGTTATCAGCCATCCATTGCTCTAGGCTGCACTGGCTTCCTGCAGCATTGGAGTGCCGATCGGACAGCAAGGAGGCAGGTAAGGGCCCTTCAGATATCCTCACTGTTGATTAGGACCCTGCAATTTCACTGCCGGTGTCCCAATAAGCTCCACTGAGATGCCAGGATTGGATTTTTAACTTCTTTATGCCGCAATCAGCTTTGATCGTGAAGTCTATAGAGTTAATGCCAGACGTCACCCTGCTCAGTTAGCTATGGATCCCGGCTGGACCATCCCGCTATGGTGCATGCTCAGCAGTTGAGTGCGCTTCATAGACCAGGAGTGGGCGCAGGGTGTACATGTATGCCCTGCATATATACGGTGCTAATAGAATATCCAATTTCATCTAATAGAATATCCAATATCCAATATTTTTTCTATTATTATACTACGTAAAAAAATAGTCAAACCTTTTAAACAAAATGGGTATGCCTTAAATTGTCATATTCTGACATCTATAACTTTTTTAGTTTTCCATATACAGGGCTGTATGAGGACTATTTTTCCATTTTTGCTTTAATGATACTTTTTATTCATTTTTTTCTAATTTATATTGTGATCAAAAATCTGCATTTTTGGCATTTGATATGTTCTGGCATCTGGAGATGTTCTATGGGGGAGACTTATCAAAACCTGTGCAGAGGAAAAGTGAAGCAGTTTCCCATAGGAACTAACCATATTGCTTCTTTTATTTTTCAGAGGCTTTTTTTTGTATTTTTTTTATATAGAAGAATCAATCTGATTGGTTGATGTGGGCAATTTGTCAACTTTTTCACTACAAAGGTTTTGATAAATCTCCCCCCAATATTTCTATGCCCATGGGGCTTGCTGTAGAGTATATGGCTAATTGCTGTTAAAAACAGATAGGGCAGAATGAATGCCCTGATAAAAATGTACTAAAAAATAATGTATCCAAAAATAAAAATAAACTGATTAGAAAACAGAACATGTATTAGAATCAGACTCTAGTTAGGAAAAAAAACAAAACTCTAAATGATATATTCCCTTTAAGGTGGAGTACACGGCTATTCATTACTGAACATGGGGTCAGGGTACAACTGGAGTCTGATCTGATTGGATGGCAGATTTATATGGGGACATAAAAAGTGTGATATGACAGCTTTGATGGTCTGTGTGACTGTGATACAGAATCACGGAGGATGACGATATGATTTGAACTGGGATCTCTTATCTGTCTGCTATTGTTCTGTAGCTAGCATTTTAACCTCAAGTTATCTGTTACTATGTATCAAGGTCATCGCACAATAGTGAACACACAACAAGCAAAGAAATTATACAAATAATGTAATCTGCTTTGTGCTTTTATGTTTCTTTTGTAAAACATCATTTTTATGTCTAGTGACACATTGCAGACTTGGCGGTGTGGACTGGTACAACCTAAAGACCCTGGTATAATATGTGTGAGGGCAGAGCAGAGAAGTAACTATAAAACACATGGGGGGAGATTTATCAAAACCTGTCCAGAGGAAAAATAGCTGAGTTGCCCATAGCAACCAATCAGATCGCTTCTTTCATTTTTCAGAGGTCTTTTCAGAAATGAAACAAGCTATCTGATTGGTTACTATGGACAACTCAGCTATTTTTCCTCTGGACAGATTTTGATAAATCTTCCCCATGGTAATAGATGAGGCATGTGAATGAAGCAATGATGTAACATGTATATACTGTATATACTGTTTGCAATGGCTCATATCTTCATTGGTGATTTGTACACAAGGGCCCTTATTTACTAAGAGTGTTGTGTAGGTTTCTTTGTGGGTTTTAATTCCCTACAATTTATTTTCCACGGTATTTACTAAGGTTTCCCTACATTTTTCATTTTCCCTACACTTTGCTTTTTTTTTTTTTTTTTTTACACATGCTCTGATCTGTCTGGTTTTCCTCAGCTCAAATCCACCACATTTTATGTGGAAACCTTAGTAAATATGTTGTGTTTTTGTGAAAATGTCGGGAACACGCCCCTTTTTGGAGACCACGCCCCTGGGTCTTCTAAGCAAAATGGAGGGTTGGTCGATGTTTTTTTCAATTCTATCGGAAAATCTGGTGCAGACAGAATTTCTGGCACAATGCCCAACTACTTAGAAATAAGGTCAAATTGGAAGCTGATAAAAAAAGTAATTCGATGTATAGGCACTTTTGACTCCAATAATAAACAAACAATGAAAGTCCTTGAAAAATACTGGCCTCTTTTGACCAGTGATGAAGAACTAAAGGAGGTCCTGCCTGGGAGACCTTCTATGAAGTATCGACGCGGACGAAACATTAAAGAACAACTAGTACATAGTTTCTTTTCAGAAACAAGGACTGAAAGTTGGTTAAGATCACCAACCCTAGGATCTTATCCTTGTGGTAGTTGTAGGTTGTGCAAATTTATGCAAAAAAACGAAACATTTGAGAATCCTGTGGATAACAAAAGATACACCATTAAAAAATTTATAAACTGCCAGACAACTGGTGTAGTTTATGCGGCACAATGCCCTTGTCCCAAGTTGTACATTGGAAAGACGCTTCAACAACTCTGAAGGAGGATATCCCAACATATTAGTACCGTCAATACGGGTGTGGATACCCCTCTATCGAGGCATATGAGGGATGTTCACAGAGGAAATGTGATGACCCTAAAATTCTGGGGCATCCAACGATGTACACTGGGTCCGAGACGTGGTGATCTTAAGAAAATAAGAAAAGGGATGAAGCCTTTTGGATTTATAAACTTAAATCCTTAAGTCTGAATGGGATTAATGAAGGGTTCACTTTTTCTGCCTTCTTATGAACCAGCCATAGACAAATAAATTGTGAATGATATTGAATTATTTTGTGAGAAATGATGAGTATAGCCTGTCTGAAGTCTGACAAATTCCTGCATATCATCTCCAGATATGATATAATAATAATGATAATGACAATTTACGTAGGGTCCACCAGCTAATTAGAATAAAACATCACGCACGGGAGACAGTAACGATGT
Source organism: Hyla sarda (assembly GCF_029499605.1). Classification (NCBI taxonomy): domain Eukaryota; kingdom Metazoa; phylum Chordata; class Amphibia; order Anura; family Hylidae; genus Hyla; species Hyla sarda. The sequence goes on from NC_079189.1 coordinate 529,214,604, forward strand.
TAACATCAAGGGAATTGAAAGTGCCTTTGTCTTTTGCTTTAGTTGAATAGTATGTGTCCCTCTAACAAATATAGTAAGATACTGATAGGATGATAGATAAGAGTAAATGGTAAGATGATGAAAAATAGTTATATTCCCTATAGGGTAGGGTAAGAATTGATCTATGAAGGTTAGGAAATTGATATAATAGATAAGACGCTATACTATGATGCGGATGAGATTATATACCTTGCCATATAAGAAAATGAGTTCTTCTTTATGGAAATTGATATACAATAACTAACCCTATGAAATACTCACCTGAAAGGTCTAAAGGAAGATAATCCACGTTATGAAATACTTACCTAGAGGAAGATTAGATCTAAATATGATAATACATTGGAAATAAATACCTGTAAATAAGAAAATAAAAAAATAAGAACATCTATGCAGGTTTTTAGTATTAGTTATAATATGTTTAATTCCATCTGGCCATAAAGAGAACCCCTTGACATAATGAATTATTAAGTATCTAGGTGCCGGTGATTTTGGACACAATCGGACACTGGAATGAAGTAAAGCCCAGTGAAGTATAAGATCTGGCGCATGTGCGGACATTTGAGACATGCGCAGTAAAGAGTTGAAGTGGAATTGAACATCTAAGTCCGAGCGCATGCGCCGGAGAAGGAAATCCGAGCGCTGTAATGTAGCGCAGACTCCATGCGCCCAAACCATATGGCGCATGCACCCGAAAAGTGGCGCACATACACATAAGGTATCGGGGAAGGTTTTCATTTAGAAGTTTAGACGCCTGCGCCAATATGACATCACAGTGACGAGTTTCCTGTGCTGTCTACCAATGAATAAAGAGAGAATTGATTGATAGGTTTGATGAACAATGAGAATGGTGACATGTAAGAGGAATGCGAATTGGAGAATAAAAGATGTGATTTGGTTGGTCCTTGTGTGTGTCAATCACACTATAATCAGGTGATTGGAGATGGTCAGTGGGAGGTTTAGTGATGTCAGACTAGGAGGTTATAAAACCCCATGAACGGCACATGGAGGAGCCATTGCCCCACAACCTCTGATGATGCCACATCGTGGTGAAACATGTTAGGAGGGGCTCTGTGTAATTTTTTACTTCAGCACAAGCACAAAATAGTTGAACATACTGCAGATGTGCACTATGTACTAGAGAAATCATTTCGCCACCTGGTGTGGCATGACAATATAACTGTCACGATGCCGGCTGGCAGGAGGTGGATCCTCTGTGCCAGAGAGGGATTGGCGTGGACCGTGCTAGTGGACCGGTTCTAAGTCACTACTGGTTTTCACCAGAGCCCGCCGCAAAGCGGGATGGTCTTGCTGCGGCGGTAGTGACCAGGTCGTATCCACTAGCAACGGCTTAACCTCTCTGACTGCTGAAGATAGGCGCGGTACAAGGGAGTAGACAGAAGCAAGGTCGGACGTAGCAGAAGGTCGGGGCAGGCAGCAAGGATCGTAGTCAGGGGCAACGGCAGGAGGTCTGGAACACAGGCTAGGAACACACAAGGAAACGCTTTCACTGGCACAATGGCAACAAGATCCGGCGAGGGAGTGCAGGGGAAGTGAGGTATAAATAGGGAGTGCACAGGTGAACACACTAATTAGAACCACTGCGCCAATCAGCGGCGCAGTGGCCCTTTAAATCGCAGAGACCCAGCGCGCGCGCGCCCTAGGGAGCGGGGCCGCGCGCGCCGGGACAGGACCGACGGAGAGCGAGTCAGGTACGGGAGCCGGGGTGCGCATCGCGAGCGGGCGCCACCCGCATCGCGAATCGCATCCCGGCTGGAGGCGGTATCGCAGCGCACCGGGTCAGTGGATCTGACCGGAGCGCTGCAGTAGCGAGAGTGTAGCGAGCGCTCCGGGGAGGAGCGGGGACCCGGAGCGCTCGGCGTAACAGTACCCCCCCCCTTGGGTCTCCCCCTCTTCTTAGAGCCTGAGAACCTGAGGAGCAGACTTTTGTCTAGGATATTGTCCTCAGGTTCCCAGGATCTCTCTTCAGGACCACAACCCTCCCAATCGACTAAAAAAAAAGTTTTCCCTCTGACCTTCTTGGAGGCCAGTATCTCCTTTACGGAGAAGATGTCCGAGGAGCCGGAAACAGGAGTGGGAGAAACAAGTTTGGGAGAGAAATGGTTGATGATGAGTGGTTTAAGAAGAGAAACGTGAAAGGCATTAGGAATACGAAGAGAAGGAGGAAGAAGAAGTTTGTAAGAGACAGGATTAATCTGGCACAAAATTTTGAAAGGACCAAGATAGCGTGGTCCCAATTTGTAGCTAGGGACACGGAAGCGGACATATTTAGCGGAGAGCCATACCTTGTCTCCAGGAGAAAAAATGGGGGGAGCTCTTCTTTTCTTATCAGCAAACTTCTTCATGCGTGATGAAGCCTGTAAGAGAGAATTTTGGGTCTCTTTCCATATGGTGGAAAGATCACGAGATATTTCATCCACAGCGGGCAAACCAGAGGGCAAGGGAGTAGGGAGGGGGGGAAGAGGGTGACGGCCGTACACCACGAAAAATGGGGATTTGGAGGAAGATTCAGAGACTCTGAAGTTATACGAGAATTCGGCCCATGGTAGAAGATCTGCCCAGTCATCCTGGCGGGAGGAAACAAAATGCCGTAAATAATCACCCAGGACCTGGTTAATTCTTTCTACTTGCCCATTGGATTGAGGATGATATGCAGAAGAAAAGTTTAATTTAATCTTGAGTTGTTTACAGAGAGCCCTCCAGAATTTTGACACGAATTGGACGCCTCTATCCGAGACGATCTGCGTGGGTAACCCGTGAAGACGAAAAATGTGTACAAAAAATTGTTTTGCCAACTGAGGCGCTGAAGGAAGACCAGGAAGAGGAATAAAATGTGCCATCTTGGAAAATCGATCAACGACCACCCAAACAACAGTGTTGCCACGGGATGGGGGTAAGTCTGTAATAAAGTCCATACCAATCAGAGACCAAGGCTGTTCGGGGACAGGCAGAGGATGAAGAAGACCAGCGGGCTTCTGGCGAGGAGTCTTATCCCGGGCACAGACAGTGCAGGCTCGCACAAAATCCACAACATCCGTCTCCAGAGTCGGCCACCAATAGAAACGAGAGATGAGTTGCACGGATTTCTTGATGCCCGCATGACCTGCGAGATGGGAGGAGTGACCCCATTTGAGGATTCCGAGGCGTTGGCGTGGAGAGACGAAGGTCTTCCCTGGAGGAGTTTGCCTGATGGAGGCTGGAGAAGTGGAGATCAGGCAGTCAGGAGGAATGATGTGTTGCGGAGAGAGCTCTACTTCCGAGGCATCCGAGGAACGAGAGAGAGCATCGGCCCTAATGTTCTTATCGGCAGGCCGAAAGTGAATTTCAAAATTAAATCGGGCAAAGAACAGAGACCACCTGGCCTGGCGAGGATTCAGCCGTTGGGCAGACTGGAGATAGGAGAGGTTCTTGTGATCGGTGTAAATAATAACTGGAAATCTTGATCCCTCCAGCAGATGCCTCCATTCCTCAAGTGCTAATTTAATGGCTAGAAGCTCTCGATCCCCGATGGAGTAGTTCCTCTCCGCCGGAGAGAAGGTCCTAGAAAAAAACCCACAAGTAACAGCATGCCCGGAAGAATTTTTTTGTAGAAGGACCGCTCCAGCTCCTACTGAGGAGGCATCAACCTCCAATAGGAAGGGTTTAGATGGGTCAGGTCTGGAGAGCACGGGAGCCGAAGAAAAGGCAGACTTGAGCTGTTTAAAGGCGTCTTCCGCTTGAGGAGGCCATGACTTAGGATTGGCATTCTTTTTGGTTAAAGCCACGATAGGAGCCACAATGGTGGAAAAATGTGGAATAAATTGTCTGTAATAATTGGCGAACCCCAAAAAACGTTGGATAGCACGGAGTCCGGAGGGGCGTGGCCAATCTAAGACGGCAGAGAGTTTGTCTGGATCCATTTGTAGTCCCTGGCCAGAGACCAAGTATCCTAGGAAAGGAAAAGATTGACATTCAAACAGACATTTCTCCATTTTGGCATAAAGTTGATTGTCACGAAGTCTCTGAAGAACCATGCGGACATGCTGGCGGTGTTCTTCTAGATTGGCAGAAAAAATCAGGATATCGTCCAGATATACAACAACACAGGAATATAAGAGATCACGAAAAATTTCATTAACAAAGTCTTGGAAGACGGCAGGGGCGTTGCACAGGCCAAAGGGCATGACCAGATACTCAAAGTGTCCATCTCTAGTGTTAAATGCCGTTTTCCATTTATCCCCCTCTCTGATGCGGATGAGATTATAAGCACCTCTTAAGTCCAGTTTGGTAAAGATGTGGGCACCTTGGAGGCGATCAAAGAGTTCAGAGATGAGAGGTAGGGGGTAGCGGTTCTTTACCGTGATTTTATTAAGACCGCGGTAGTCAATGCAAGGACGTAGGGAGCCATTTTTTTTGGACACAAAGAAAAATCCGGCTCCGGCAGGAGAGGAGGATTTGCGGATAAAGCCCTTTTTTACATTTTCCTGGATGTACTCAGACATAGCAAGAGTCTCTGGGGCAGAGAGAGGATAAATTCTGCCCCGGGGTGGAGTAGTGCCCGGGAGGAGGTCAATAGGACAGTCATAAGGCCTGTGAGGAGGTAGAGTCTCAGCTTGTTTTTTGCAAAAAACATCCGCAAAGTCCATATAGGGCTTAGGGAGACCGGTTACAGGGGGAACCACAGAGTCACGGCAAGGAGTACTGGGAACCGGTTTAAGGCAGTCCTTGAAACAAGAGGGGCCCCAACTCTTGATCTCCCCAGTGGACCAATCCAGGGTTGGGGAATGGTGTTGAAGCCAGGGTAGTCCAAGGAGAATTTCGGAAGTGCAATTGGGGAGGACCAAAAACTCAATTTTCTCGTGATGAGGTCCGATGCACATTAGGAGGGGCTCCGTGCGGAAACGTATGGTACAGTCCAATCTTTCATTGTTAACACAATTGATGTAGAGGGGTCTGGCGAGACTGGTCACTGGGATGTTGAACCTGTTGACGAGAGAGGCCAAAATAAAATTTCCTGCAGATCCGGAATCCAAGAAGGCCATAGTAGAGAAGGAGAAGGTAGAGGCAGATATCCGCACAGGCACAGTAAGACGTGGAGAAGCAGAGTTGACATCAAGGACTGTCTCAGCTTTGTGCGGAGTCAGCGTACGTCTTTCCAGGCGGGGAGGACGGATAGGACAATCCTTCAGGAAGTGTTCGGTACCGGCACAGTACAGGCAGAGATTCTCCATGCGGCGTCGTGTCCTCTCTTGAGGTGTCAGGCGAGACCGGTCGACCTGCATAGCCTCCACGGCGGGAGGCACAGGAACGGATTGCAGGGGACCAGAGGAGAGAGGAGCCGGGGAGAAAAAACGCCTCGTGCGAACAAAGTCCATATCCTGGCGGAGCTCCTGACGCCTTTCGGAAAAACGCATGTCAATGCGAGTGGCTAGATGAATGAGTTCATGTAGGTTAGCAGGGATTTCTCGTGCGGCCAGAACATCTTTAATGTTGCTGGATAGGCCTTTTTTAAAGGTCGCGCAGAGGGCCTCATTATTCCAGGATAGTTCTGAAGCAAGAGTACGGAATTGTACGGCGTACTCGCCAACGGAAGAATTACCCTGGACCAGGTTCAACAGGGCAGTCTCAGCAGAAGAGGCTCGGGCAGGTTCCTCAAAGACACTTCGAATTTCTGAGAAGAAGGAGTGTACAGAGGCAGTGACGGGGTCATTGCGGTCCCAGAGCGGTGTGGCCCATGACAGAGCTTTTCCAGACAGAAGGCTGACTACGAAAGCCACCTTAGACCTTTCAGTAGGAAACTGGTCCGACATCATCTCCAAGTGCAGGGAACATTGAGAAAGAAAGCCACGGCAAAATTTAGAGTCCCCATCAAATTTATCCGGCAAGGATAGTCGTAGGCCTGAAGCGGCCACTCGCTGCGGAGGAGGTGCAGGAGCTGGCGGAGGAGATGATTGCTGAAGCTGTGGTAGTAGCTGCTGTAGCATCACGGTCAGTTGAGACAGCTGGTGGCCTTGTTGCGCTATCTGTTGTGACTGCTGGGCGACCACCGTGGTGAGGTCGGCGACAACTGGCAGAGGAACTTCAGCGGGATCCATGGCCGGATCTACTGTCACGATGCCGGCTGGCAGGAGGTGGATCCTCTGTGCCAGAGAGGGATTGGCGTGGACCGTGCTAGTGGACCGGTTCGAAGTCACTACTGGTTTTCACCAGAGCCCGCCGCAAGGCGGGATGGTCTTGCTGCGGCGGTAGTGACCAGGTCGTATCCACTAGCAATGGCTCAACCTCTCTGACTGCTGAAGATAGGCGCGGTACAAGGGAGTAGACAGAAGCAAGGTCGGACGTAGCAGAAGGTCGGGGCAGGCAGCAAGGATCGTAGTCAGGGGCAACGGCAGGAGGTCTGGAACACAGGCTAGGAACACACAAGGAAACGCTTTCACTGGCACAATGGCAACAAGATCCGGCGAGGGAGTGCAGGGGAAGTGAGGTATAAATAGGGAGTGCACAGGTGAACACACTAATTAGAACCACTGCGCCAATCAGCGGCGCAGTGGCCCTTTAAATCGCAGAGACCCGGCGCGCGCGCGCCCTAGGGAGCGGGGCCGCGCGCGCCGGGACAGGACCGACGGAGAGCGAGTCAGGTACGGGAGCCGGGGTGCGCATCGCGAGCGGGCGCCACCCGCATCGCGAATCGCATCCCGGCTGGAGGCGGTATCGCAGCGCACCGGGTCAGTGGATCTGACCGGAGCGCTGCAGTAGCGAGAGTGTAGCGAGCGCTCCGGGGAGGAGCGGGGACCCGGAGCGCTCGGCGTAACAATAACAAAAGGAGTGCGATCAGTGCTGGTCTTTTTAATCACACTATCTATACTCATGGTTTAATTTTCATTATTTAATAAAAGTTAAGTTTTATAAATTAGAGTGAGGGTTAAAAAGTGGACTTGTTTACTCAGCCGTTTGACTGAGTTGAAAAATGCGACAGAATCTGGCGCACAACCCTACAAAACATGTCGGGTTTGCAATAGTAAATGAGGTCCAAGGAGTGATTATACATTTATATTTCAGTAAATCAATTTGATCTAAATAGGAGAGATTTATAAAGCAACCAATCAAAGTGCAGCTTCCATTATGTCTTTAAAACTGAATGCTACTATGTGATTGGTTGCTATGGGAAAAAATACTTTTCCAAATCTACCTAAAACTATCTGGTTTTGCCCATAGCAATCAATCACAGCTCAGCGTTTATTTCTTAACAAGCTCTAGTAAAGTAAAAGCTGAGCTGTGATTGGTTGCTATTGGGAAAACCATAGGGTTTTGGTTTCAGGCAGATTAATAAATCTGGGTTAATGTTTTTATGGAAAAATTCAATACAAAATATGACTAATAACCTCCTTCCCATGAAATACATCCCGGACCCCAAGGATAGGGTCACACATAACAGAACCGCAGCATATTTTATGCTGTGGATCTGCCGATGACCCGACCCTATAGTTTGCCACCTGCTGTGCCTGTCTGCTACGAGCAGACACACATGGACCTGCGAGTCACCATGTGAGTACCTGTGAGTACATTGCGTGTGCGTGCGGTGACTCACGGATCCATGTGTGTCTGCTCCTATCGGCAAAGCGGCGGATTGCCGCTATGAGCAGACAGGCATAGCAGGAGGCAGACTATAGGGTCGAGTCATCAGCGGATCCGCAACGTAAATTTTGCTGTGGATATGTTACGTGTGACCCTACCCTTAAGGAGTTATCTAGGATGAGTAATTTCTTTTAAAAAAAAAAGAAAAGAATTTCCTCTGTAGTATTCAGCAGCTAATAAGTACTGGACGGATTAAGCTTTTTTAATAGAAGTAATTTACAAATCTGTTCAACTTTCTGGCACCAGTTGTACCGGGCAAAAACATTTGTGGTATTCCGGGCAAAAACATTTGTGGTAAGCTTGTGGGGGTATAGGGTATATGGGGTGTAGCTGTGCAGTGATGAAAGGGTGCTGGTTTAACCCTTAACCGTATTGACGCCAGGGTGAGGGCTCCTCTGTATATGTTTGTCCTATCGCCACCCATCCCAAGAGCGATAGGGAGGTATAATAACTGATTGTCCACAACCGAAGGTTTCAGAAAACTGTCAGAACTTTTACTGCAGGTTTTATGCAGAATCAAACAGGAACAGTCTTTGTACAATCAGAGTTTATGGGGATCCTGACAGTTGGTTGGGACCTTGTGAGTTTTAAGCTCAGGAGATTTATATGCGCTGTTCCGCTGGATTTAGGGGATTGAGTTTAGGTCCAGCAGTCACGCAGACTTTAGCGGGGAGTTGTATTATAACTCACGGTTTGGTATTATCAGGCTTCGGCCTGGTCTTGTCTTTGAAAGTTGCACAGATCTCTACTCTCTGCTAGTCCGGAACCCAAGAGAGCGAGGATTGGCTGGCAGCTCCCTTATATGGGCAGGGGCTGGCCTTGAGCTCATTGGTTCATACCATCTGTCATTCACTTTACAAGGAATTATGGTCTAAACATGTGACCACAAATGTGACCTAGGAAGGTCCTTTAACATACCCTATGAGAATTAACATTAGTCACATGACCAGGCCCGTCGCTACAGGACAGGCAAACCAAGCAATTGCTTGGGGCCCCAAGCTGGCTGAGGGGCCCCGAGTAGAGCCAGTGCTTGCCCATCCTGTAGCGGGGGGCAACTCCACCCATCACCAGGGCCGGACAAATGCCTGACATTTTTTTTAAATAAACTAACTTGCAGCTTTGGAGTTCTTCTCACCTCACCACAATCACGCTCCCCCCACCCCCGCTGCACTTGGTATCTTTCCTCAGACTCTTCTCTTAGCCTTCAGCCGTCTGAGCAGGAGGAGGGGCAGGAGAGAGCTGTGAGGAGACCGCAGAGGCTGTACAACATGGGGCCTGACTACAGTAGGTGTCCCTGCCTGTATAGATATGTGTATAAGCGTGTGTGTGGATATATAGATATATATGTGTAGAAGCAGGTGTGTGGATATATATGTGTGTGTGTGTGTACATATGTGTATGCCTGTGTACTGTGCCTGTGTGTGTGTTACTTCTGTGGATGACTATATGTAAAGTGCATGTGTGTATCTATATCAGTGTTTCCCAACCAGGGTGCCTCCAGTTTTTGCAAAACTACAACTCCCAGCATGCCCGGACAGCTAAAGGCTGTAGTTTTGCAACCTCTGTAGGCATCCTGGTTTGGAAACACTGATCTATTCTATCTGTGTGTGTATGAAGCATGTACAGTATGTAATGTGTACAGTATGTGTGTGTATGAAGCATGCATGTACAGTATGTAATGTGTACAGTATGTGTGTGTTTGTGTATGCATGTTGCATGTACAGTATGTAATGTGTACAGTGTGTGTGTATGAAGCATGTACAGTATGTAATGTGTACAGTATGTGTGTGTTTGTGTGTGCGTGTGTGTGATGCATGTACAGTATGTAATGTGTACAGTATGTGTGTGTTTGTGTGTGATGCATGTACAGTATGTAATGTGTACAGTATGTGTGTGTGTTTGTGTGTGTGATGCATGTACAGTATGTAATGTGTACAGTATGTGTGTGTGTTTGTGTGTGTGATGCATGTACAGTATGTAATGTGTACAGTATGTGTGTGTATGAAGCATGTACAGTATGTAATGTGTACAGTGTGTGTGTGTGTGTGTGTGTATGAAGCATGCATGTACAGTATGTAATGTGTACAGTGTGGGTGTGTGTGTGTACAGTATGTCATGTGTACAGTATGTGTGTGTATGAAGCATGTACAGTATGTAATGTGTACAGTGTGTGTGTATGAAGCATGCATGTACAGTATGTAATGTGTACAGTGTGTGTGTGTGTGTGTGTGTGAAGCATGTACAGTATGTAATGTTTACAGTGTGTTGTGTATGTGTATGATGCATGTACAGTATGTTGTATGTACAGTGTGTGTATGATGCATGTACAGTATGTAATATGTACAGTGTGTGTGTATGATGCATGTACAGTATGTAATATGTACAGTGTGTGTGTATGATGCATGTACAGTATGTAATGTGTACAGTATGTGTGTATGAAGCATGCATGTAGTAAGTAATGTGTACAGTATCTGTGTGTGTATGATACATGTACAGTATGTAATGTGTACAGTATATGTGTGTATGAAGCATGCATGTACAGAATGTAATGTGTACAGTATGTGTGTATGAAGCATGCATGTACAGTATATAATGTGTACAGTATGTTGTGTGTGTATGATGCATGTACAGTATGTAATGTGTACAGTATGTTGTGTGTATATGATGCATGTACAGTATGTAATATGTACAGTGTGTGTATGATGCATGTACAGTATGTAATGTGTACAGTATGTGTGTATGAAGCATGCATGTACAGTATGAAATGTGTACAGTATGTTGTGTGTGTATGATGCATGTACAGTATGTAATGTGTACAGTATGTTGCGTGTGTGTGTGTATGATGCATGTACAGTATGTAATGTGTACAGTATGTTGTGTGTATATGATGCATGTACAGTATGTAATATGTACAGTGTGTATGATGAATGTACAGTATGTATTGTGTACAGTGTGTGTGTGTATGAAGCATGTACAGTATGTAATGTGTACAGTATGTTGTGTGTGTATGATGCATGTACAGTATGTAATGTGTACAGTGTGTGTGTGTGTGTGTGTGTATGAAGCATGTACAGTATGTAATGTGTACAGTATGTGTGTATGAAGCATGCATGTACAGTATGTAATGTGTACAGTATGTGTGTGTTTGTTTGTGTGTGTGTGATGCATATACAGTATGTAATGTGTACAGTATGTGTGTGTGTGATGCATGTACAGTATGTAATGTGTACAGTATATGTGTGTGTTTGTGTGTGTGATGCATGTACAATATGTAATGTGTATAGTATGTGTGTGTGTTTGTGCGTGTGATGCATGTACAGTATGTAATGTGTACAGTATGTGTGTGTATGAAGCATGTACAGTATGTAATGTGTACAGTATGTGTGTGTGTATGATGCACAGTATGTAATGTGTACAGTGTGCCGTGTGTGTAATGCATGTACAGTATGTAATATGTACAGTGTGTGTATGATGCATGTACAGTATGTAATGTGTACAGTATGTGTGTGTATGAAGCATGCATGTACAGTATGTAATGTGTACAGTGTGTGTGTATGAAGCATGTACAGTATGTAATGTGTACAGTGTGTTGTGTGTGTGTATGATGCATTTACATTATGTTGTATGTACAGTGTGTGTGTATGATGCATGTACAGTATGTAATATGTACAGTGTGGGTGTATGATGCATGTACAGTATGTAATATGTACAGTGTGTGTGAATGATGCATGTACAGTATGTAATGTGTACAGTATGTGTGTATGAAGCATGCATGTAGTAAGTAATGTGTACAGTATCTGTGTGTGTATGATGCATGTACAGTATGTAATGTGTACAGTATGTTGTGTGTGTATATGATGCATGTACAGTATGTGTAATGTGTAATGTGTACAGTATATGTGTGTATGAAACATGCATGTACAGTATGTAATGTGTACAGTATGTGTGTATGAAGCATGCATGTACAGTATGTAATGTGTACAGTATGTTGTGTGTGTATGATGCATGTACAGTATGTAATGTGTACAGTATGTTGTGTGTGTGTATGATGCATGTACAGTATGTAATGTGTACAGTATGTTGTGTGTATATGATGCATGTACAGTATGTAATATGTACAGTGTGTGTGTGTATGATGCATGTACAGTATGTAATGTGTACAGTGTGTGTGTGTGTGTATGAAGCATGTACAGTATGTAATGTGTACAGTATGTTGTGTGTGTATGATGCATGTACAGTATGTAATGTGTACAGTATGTTGTGTGTGTATATGATGCATGTACAGTATGTATTATGTACAGTGTGTGTGTATGATGCATGTACAGTATGTAATGTGTACTGTGTGTGTGTATGAAGCATGTACAGTATGTAATGTGTACAGTATGTTGTGTGTGTATGATGCATGTACAGTATGTAATGTGTACAGTATGTTGTGTGTATATGATGCATGTACAGTATGTAATATGTACAGTGTGTGTGTATGATGCATGTACAGTATGTAATGTGTACAGTGTGTGTGTGTGTGTGTATGAAGCATGTACAGTATGTAATGTGTACAGTATGTTGTGTGTGTATGATGCATGTACAGTATGTAATGTGTACAGTATGTTGTGTGTGTATATGATGCATGTACAGTATGTATTATGTACAGTGTGTGTGTATGATGCATGTACAGTATGTAATGTGTACAGTGTGTGTGTATGAAGCATGTACAGTATGTAATGTGTACAGTATGTTGTGTGTATGATGCATGTACAGTATGTAATGTGTACAGTATGTTGTGTGTATGATGCATGTACAGTATGTAATGTGTACAGTATGTTGTGTGTGTATATGATGCATGTACAGTATGTAATATGCACAGTGTGTGTGTGTGTGTATGATGCATGTACAGTATGTAATGTGTACAGTATGTGTGTGTATGAAGCATGCATGTAGTAAGTAATGTGTACAGTATCTGTGTGTATGATGCATGTACAGTGTGTAATGTGTACAGTATATGTGTGTATGAAGCATGCATGTACAGTATGTAATGTGTACAGTATGTTGTGTGTGTGATGCATGTACAGTATGTAATATGTACAGTGTGTTGTGTGTGTATGATGCATGTACAGTATTTAATGTGTACAGTGTGTGTGTTTGTATGATGCATGTACAGTATGTAATGTGTACAGTATGTTGTGTGTGTGATGCATGTACAGTATGTAATGTGTACAGTATGTGTGTGTGTATGATGCATGTACAGTATGTAATGTGTACAGTGTGCCGTGTGTGTAAAGCATGTACAGTATGTAATATGTACAGTGTGTGTATGATGCATGTACAGTATGTAATGTGTACAGTATGTGTGTGTGTGTATGAAGCATGCATGTACAGTATGCAATGTGTACAGTGTGTCGTGTGTGTGATGCATGTACATTATGTAATATGTACAGTGTGTGTGTATGAAGAATGTACAGTATGTATTGTGTACAGTATGTGTGTGTGTATGTATGAAGCATGCATGTACAGTATGTAATGTGTACAGTGTGTTGTGTGTGTATATAATGCATGCAGTGGCGGATCCGGGGGGCAACGGGGCAATTGCGCCCCCCTCAGATAAATTTCCCATCACTATTAAGAACATCCCTATTAAGGACATACCATGCCCCTGTTAACCCTCTCGGCCATCGCAGGGACCGCCGGGAGGTAGCGCACGCCGGGGCGTCACTGACGTCCCGTGCGTGCGCCCATTGGAAAGCAACGCGGAGGAGCGGAGCAGCGAACAGGACATGCGCTGGCCAGCATGGTAAGTGACCAGCGGCACATCAGCTTCAGTGCTTCGACCACCGCTCCTCCAGTCCCTGAACCTACTGCTATGGTGGCCGAACCAGAGGAGCAGTGGTCGGAGCACGGAAGTAGGGCAGTAAACAGACATACAGCCTCCAGCCATACACTGTATGGCTGGAGGCTGTAAGACTGTGGGGGAACATACTACACCTTATGTTGGGGAACTATACTGCACCTAATGTGGGGTAAACTATACTGCCAACCTAATGTGGAGAACTATACTGCCAACCTAATGTGGAGAACTATACTGCACCTAATGTGGGGTAAACTATACTGCCAACCTAATGTGGAGAACTATACTGCACCTAATGTGGAGAACTATACTGCACCTAATGTGGGGGAACTATACTGCACCTAATGTGGGGTGAACTATACTGCACCTAATGTGGGGTAACTATACTGCACCTAATGTGGGGTGAACTATACTGCACCTAATGTGGAGAACTATACTGCACCTAATGTTGGGGGACTATACTGCACCTAATGTAGGGGTACTATACTTACCTAATGTGGGGGAACTATAGCCTAATGTTTGGGGACTATACTGCACCTAATGTGGGGGTACTATACTGTACCTAATGTGGGGGAACTATAGCCTAATGTGGGGAGAACTATACTGCACCTAATGTGGAGAACTATACTGCAACCTAATGTGGGGAGAACTATACTGCACCTAATGTGGAGAACTATACTGCACCTAATGTGGGGAACTATACTGCACCTAATGTGGGGAACTATAATGCACCTAATGTGGGGAGAACTATACTGCAACCTAATGTGGGGAGAACTATACTGCACCTAATGTGGAGAACTATACTGCACCTAATGTGGGGAACTATACTGCACCTAATGTGGGGAACTATACTGCACCTAATGTTGGGGGACTATACTGTACCTAATGTGGGGGAACTACAGCCTAATGTGGGGGAAATGTACAGCACCTAATGTGGGGAACTATACTGCCTAAGGTGTGGGAACTATACTGCACCTAATGTGGGGGACTATACTGCACCTAATTTGGGGAGCTATACTGCACCTAATGTGGGGAACTATACTGCACATAATGTGGGGGACTATACTGCACTTAATGTGGGGGAACTATACTGCACTTAATGTGGGGGAACTATACTGCACCTAATGTGGGGGAACACTGCTAGTCTAATGTGTGGAGAACACTGCTGCACCTAATGTGGGGGGGGAACTCTGCTGCACCTAATGTGGGGGGAACTCTGCTGCACCTAATGTGGGGGGAACTCTGCTGCACCAAACGTGGGGGGAACTCTGCTGCACCAAACGTGGAGGGAACTGTGCCGCACCCAACGTGGGGGGAACTGTGCCGCACCTAACGTGGGGGAACTGTGCTGCACCTAACGTGGGGGGAACTGTGCTGCACCTAATGTGGGGGCCTTGTATCGACATTCGCTCACGTCGCGCTCCCAGAATTCAAGTGCCGGCATTACTACGTCCTGACGCCGGCCCTAGAGCGTGACGTGCGTGAACATCAAGGGGGGGGGGCCTCCATGTCTATTTTGCTTGGGGCCCCCAAATTCCTTCAAACGGCCCTGCACATGACTTAAGGTCCTGCAACACTATATACACAATTCACTATACATACAAACATCACAAAATTAAAGAAGGAAGAGGTGACTAGGGGCTATCCCACCAGAAGGATGCTACTGGAACGAAGTAACTCTGGCTTTGGGGACCACCAGACAAGGTACGGTATACTATACGGTACCGGGAAACCACAAACTCCCTGACTTAAGATAAGTCGACCTCGACGTCTGTTCCCTAAGGCAGAGGGACGAAGTGCAACAGTTGCTTTTTAACAGTCCTGGGCATAATTTTTCAAATGTCCATTATTCAGGCTGTATGATCACATAACAAGAGAGTCTTTGCGCATAATAAATGTCCTTGCAAGCTCTGAAGAAATTAGTATTATTTTTTCGTTTTTAGGTTTTAGGCAAACAAAATTATACAAATTTTTTTATGTACAAACATAAGTACTGATAAACTCATGAACAGGGTTATGCTGTTCATGAATTTAGTAACAGGATGACATTATAAGACATTAGATACATCCTAACACTTTTACTTACTTTATTATTTTTTTCTATTTTCTCTTGACTGACTAGAAACATTATATACCAGATATCATAAATCTCACGTGACATTTTCATTTACCACATTTGTTACCTGTCTAGTACACTGAAGTTATATTGGCTTGCCTGTGGCTGTCTACCAATAACTAGCTACTAGGGTCCATTGGCTACACGCACTTATCCCTCAAACTCAACAGATAAACCTTACCTAGGTTACCTTTTGAATACGTGTATACACTTAGGTTTACAGGAGCGCCTTCTGGCCAGGATTTAAGAACAAAGTTAGTGTACATAACAGTGGCCGGAATTGAATAATGACATAGGTTACAATCCCTTAAAGTTTTGTATCTTTTTACTTAGAATGTGAGACATTTTGTTTTGGGTACTAAGTTAGAGTGAGGTAGGTACACTAAAGTGATTATTTGATGTACTATGTGTACATGAATTATGTGAAGAGTCAGTCTTATTATCTTAAGGGTAGGTTACCCTGAGTAGACCTTTGAGAATGACGCAACACCATCTCTGGACTATTCGGAACCTCGTCGATCAACAACTCTCGGACGACTTCAGTCCCTGAGGGACCAGCTTGAGGGCTGGAAGCAGGAGTAAGATCTCTGTCTGGACTGAGAGAACCCATTGAAATAGGCATAGACGGCTCTAAGTTGCTTGGAGTTGCCACTGGAGATTTATGAGAACCAGGCGATGAGACCAAAGATGGCTGGACTGGGGCTGACCACGGTACACCACAGAACATTGCAGGCTAATGAGGGGAGAACATTGGAACATCCATTGATGGGTGAATTCCTTCTCCTGGAACATATTCTCTCACCGGTCTTGCAGCTGGGGAAGTAGGAGGAGGTGGCTCCGGCAACTCTTCTTTTAGACATAGTTTAATTCTATTTCTGTGGACCACCTGTGGTTCAAATCCCTCCTTTTGTATCTCATAGACATCCGTATCAGGATACGGCATTGCAGTAATAGTGTAGGGCTCTGTCTCCCAGAGGGAATCGAGTTTATCTGACCTGGGAAATTTTCTGAGCCACACTCTGTCTCCAAGTTGCAATGGTGTGGCTGAAGCATGCCGATTGTAATCTCTTTGCTGTCGGTCCTGAGCTTCACCCATCTTCTTTTCAACCATCTCTTTAGCCTCTTCAATCCTCCTTCGGTGCTCCGAGACCCAATCTTGTGAGGTCTGAGGGCAAGGAGCTCTAAGTTGAAAGAACTGTAGTTGGCATCATTCTTCTCGGCTCCTCGCAGGTGTCTGCTTGCGTAGGCGATCACTCTCTCTTTACTATCTTGCACTTGGGATAGGATAGCTCCCAGGCCTTCAAAGCTGGCATGGGTGTACAGCCTGAAGGGCTGACTATAGTCAGGATATGCCAGGATGGGAGGTTCAATGAGAAGACACATCAGAGTGCGGAATGCTGTCTCTTGTTCTTCCGCCCATTGTATCGGGAGTCTTCCATTGTAATTCTCCTTCGCGGTACCCCGCAGAAAGGCAGTAAGGGGACCAGCAATCTGGGCAAAACGAGGGATGAAACGCCTGTAGTAGCCTGCGAACCACAGGAAACTCCTAATGTCTCGCACCGTGCGAGGCCTGGGCTGGTTCTTCACAACTCTCACTTTTTCAGGGTCGGCAGTGACAACATGTCCCAGATAGTGAACTCGTGGTTTCAGTAGATGGCACTTAGATGGCTTGACCTTTAGTCCACGCTGTATGAGAAATTGGAAGACCTCCTTCAAATGGTCTAAATGCTCTTGGTAAGTCCTGGAATAGACAATGACATCGTCTAGATACAGAAGTACACTTTGGAAGTTGAGGTGTCCAAGGCATCGTTCCATCAAGCGTTGGAAGGTGGCAGGTGCATTGAACAGTCCAAAGGGTATGCTCTTGAATTCGAAGAGCCCCATCGGGGTTACTGCTGTCTTCTCACGATCTTCCTCTGCCATTGGCACCTGCCAGTATCCACTGGTCAGGTCTAGGGTGGAAAAGTAGGCAGCTGTGCCCAAAGCAGTCAACGATTCTTCTATCCTGGGGAGAGGGTAGGCATCTTTGTGGTTGACATCATTTAATTTTCTATAATCCACACAAAGGCGGATGGTCCCATCTTTCTTCTTGACGAGGACCAAAGGAGCAGCCCACAGACTCTGGCTCCTGAATGACATCAGCCTCCTTCATCTCCAGTGACATCTTCTTTACCGTCTGATACATTCCCGGGGCCACGGGGCGATGTCTTTCTTTGATTGGGGGACTATCGCCAGTCAGAATCCGATGCTGGATCATAGTGGTCCGGCCAAAATCAGTGGGGTGTTTACTAAAGGCTTTTTGGTATTGTTTGACCACTTGGATGACCCCAGCGACCTGGTCTCAGGGAGTGTCTTCATCTTCAATCTGCAACTGAGTCCACCAGGGTTCTGGATGGCACTTGTCAGCCCCCTGGGCTCAGACTGCCCAGGGGGCCGACAACGGCCATCCAGAACCCTGGTGGACTCAGTTGCAGATTGTCGAACTACTTTTGGCTTTGACACCACATCCTTGGTTTCCAGGTGATATAGCTGAGCCACAGGTTTATACTTTGGTAGCCTGGTATCGACATCTGATAGGTTAACCACTCGAATCGGAACTCTTCCATTCTTCACAGTCACGAGACTCTTAGCTGCACGTACTAGAGGGTAGTCTTCTAGTTGAATAGGCTCCAATAACGCCTGATAATCTTGGTTCTTCACCCCTGGTCGGGCACGGCACCAAATAATAGTCTCGGTCTGTGGTTGCAGGGTTACAGCCCGTATGTCTTGTATTCTCACACTACAGATCTCCCCATGGCGGTTGATGAACTTCTGCTCCGCTTGAAGGGGATCTTAGATGGTGTTGCGCGACTCGCCGGCCTGAGGGTGACATGTGAAGGAGAGATGCATGCAAAGAACAGACAACCTCCTCAAAACAGTGTCTCATGATGTTCATTCCTAAAATAAATTCGGCTGCATGCTGATCACTAACATTAGTAACAATAACACCCTGTCCTTGAAGAATATGCCTCCCGACCTGCACTGTGGGTTCCCAGTAGCCATGTCTGGGTACTGGTTTCCTATTCCCCGTGACCACCCTAAAATCTACATCATCGGGTTCACATAATCTTTCAGGCCCCCAAAATTTATAAAACACCCCTTGAGGAATTGTGGACACTTGAGACCCGGTATCTATCAAGGCCTCTAGCTGGACCCCCTCTACTACAATTTTCACATAAGGGCAAGGGGCAACATACATCGAGAAACCTGTCTTAGTATTGGTTAATTCTGGACCTTCAGTAGTTACTCCTGGGGTGCGGTCCTCAACCCCAGGGGATGCCCGTTTAAAGCCCAGCATTGACTCTTCCAGTGTCCAGTCTTATTGCAAAAACTACACATAGGCCGCTGAGTCCCGGGTGGTCTCACAGGGGGAGTATTGGGTGGATGAACAGGACGAGGGGCAAGCTTTTTAGGTGTAAGAGTATCAGGCCTAGAATACTCAGACCTGCCCACCATCTCCTTGAAAGCTTTAGTCAAATGTTCTATGTCCTGTTGTACATTCTGTAGGTTGGCAGTCCAGGAACTAGTGGGAGTAAGTGCAGGAATAGGTTATGGAGGGGGTACTGGTTGTACCGAGGCTCCCAGGGCCTCAGCAGAAGGGGCACTAATTTCCTCTGCCTCGGGCCCTGACTCAATAACCTTGATAGCTAGTCGCTTAAAGGCTGGGAAAGGCATATTGGGATTTTGCACCACCAGCATCCTAAGTTGGGCCTTATCCCATTTATTCTGTGCCCCATCTATGAACTGGTCCATCAGCACTTTGTTACCTTGCTCGGGCGTAATGCCATTTAACTTCTGCACCGTCTCTAAAGCATTCTGTAATGCCACAGCATATGCCTGAAGTGTCTCACCTGGCTTCTGACGTCGCTCATATAGTCTTAGATGTACCTCAGAGGGGGAATGAGACTCAAACACTTGGTAAAGCCCCTCAAAGATTTTCTCCACTGTAGCCTTGTCGGCTGCCGGCCAGGTGCGGACCTCCTCCAGAGCAGGCTCCTACAGCTGTCCTGTAAGTAACTGCACCTGCTGGTTAGGGGTAAAAGAATAACAAGCAAAAAGACTTTGTATCTTCTCTTTGAAGTCCCTCAACGTAAAGGGATCCCCATTGTAGTTGGGAAGAACTGGATTCCCCAAAAAGACAGGTACGGCAACTGGAGCTCCTGAGATGAATGGAGAAGCTGGAAATGAATCAGCTTGATCTTGTCTTGCTTGTTGTGGTGGCCCTGCTGATGAGACCACAAGAGCACCACCATCTTGCTGGGCAGGTGGTGGAGGTGGAGCAGGTCCCGGAGGTGGCATTGGGGCTGTAGGGTCTGACATTTTGGTTTAAAGTGCTGGCCCTTTAAATGAATCTTGAGAATGTAGCACTCCTTAGGTAACCCAGCTGTTCTCTAATCTGGAATTTAAGAGCGGTGATCTCGAACTTGAGAGCGGTAATCTGGAACTGGAGTGCGTTGAGCTGAGACTTGAGTGCGATGATCGGCAGCTGGAATGAGCTGATACAGGATCTCAGCATAGCGATCTGGCACCTTAGAGCTTTACAATGCACTGGCTCTTTCGCCTCTTTGTGTTTTTTCGCTACTCTAGCTGTGCCTTTCTGCAGGTCTTCTGGTTGAGGCTCCACCAAAATGGTGGACGGAGTTTCAGGATCGCGCGCCTGGGAAGGCCCTGAGCTGACTTTAACCCCTTTTGATAAGGTTTGCAACTCTGCTGTCTTTTTTGCCTCCCCCTTACTTTTCATGTGCACTTCTTGCACACCGTACCATAAACACAGTCCCATACACTTGCATGCGATTCACAGTACATAAATAAAGTCTTTTACATAGGGGGAGTGCTCTGTAAATGGTGGCAACAGCTGTAGGCCCACACCCGTATCCTGTTCGTAAGATGCCAAAAAGCTATGTGGTAAGCTTGTGGGGGTATAGAGTATATGGGGTGTAGCTGTGCAGTGATGAAAGGGTGCTGGTTTAACCCTTAACTGTCGTGACGCCAGGGTGAGGGCTCCTCTGTATATGCTTGTCCTTTCACTACCCATCCCAAGAGCGATAGGGAGGTATAAGAAATGATTGTCCACAACAGGAGGAACTTTTACTGCAGGTTTTATGCAGAATCAAACAGAAACAGTCTTTGTACAATCAGAGTCTATGCGGATCATGACAGTTGGTTGGGACCTTGTGAGTTTTAAGCTCAGGAGATTTATATGCGCTGTTCCGCTGGATTTAGGGGATTGAGTTTAGGTCCAGCAGTCACGCAGACTTTAGTGGGGAGTTGAATTATAACTCAAGGTTTGGTATTATCAGGCTTCGTTCTGGTCTTGTCTTTGAAATTTGCACTGATCTCTACTCTCTGCTAGTCCGGAACCCAAGAGAGTGAGGATTGGCTGGCAGCTCCCTTATATGGGCAGGGGCTGTCCTTGAGCTCATTGGTCCATACTATCTGTCATTTACTTTACAAGGAATTAAACATGTGACCACACATGTGACCTAGGAAGGTCCTTTAACATACCCTAAGAGAATTAACATTAGTCACATGACTAAAGGTCCTGCGACACTATATAGACAATTCAATATACATTCAAACATCACAAAATTAAGGAAGGAAGAGGTGACTAGGGGCTATCCCACCAGGAGGATGCTACTGGAACGAAGTAACTCTGGCTTTGGGGACCACCATACAAGGTACGGTATACTATACAGTACTGGGATACCACACATTTTATCCCCTATCCAAAGGGCCATCACGCCCCCTCCCATAGACATGAATGGAGGGGGTGTTGCGTGATGTCACGTCCCCAGTCCCAGAAACCCAGAGGTTTCCGAACCTGGAGACTCAGCACCCGCATAGAATGCGGGTGCTGCAGGGAGACCGTGGGGGTCTCAGCAGCGGGCTCCCCGCAATCAGACATCTTATGAATTGCCGCATTAGAATTTAAAGGGGTACTCCGGTGAAAACCTTTTTTCTTTTAAATCAACTGGTGGCAGAAAGTTAAACATATTTGTACATTACTTCTATTAAAAAATCTTATTCCTTCCTGTACTTATTAGCTGCTGAATGCTACAGAGGAAATTCCTTTCTTTTTGGAACACTGATGACATCACGAGCACAGTGCTCTCTGCTGACATCTCTGTCCATTTTAGTAACCATGCATAGCAGATGTATGCTAAGGGCAGCATGGTGGCTTAGTGGTTAGCACTGATGCCTTGCAGTGCTGGGGACTTGGGTTCAAATCCCACAAAGGACAACAATAAATAAAGCGTTATTATTATTATTATTATTATAATAATGTCAGCAGAGAGAACTGTGCTCGTGATGTCATCAGAGAGCATTCCAAAAATAAAAGAATTTCCTCTGTAGTATTCAGCAGCTAATAAGTACAGGAAGGATTAAGATTTTTTAATAGAAGTAATTTACAAATCTGTTTAACTTTCTGCAACCAGTTCATTTAAAAGAAAAAAGGTTTTCACCGGAGTACCCCTTTAATCGGCAGGATGGGCATCTGCAAAAAGAATGAACATTCTGCAAAATTGCATTGCTGTCAGTGATACAGCAATCCTACTGAAGATTCCGGTGACGTCTGCTCCAAGCGGACATTTAGCTGTCGGAATTATGCCAGCTTATTGTCAGCAGTGTGAACAAGTCCTCAATTGGGTTGTGGCGCTTGCACGGGTGCTATGGCCTGTACATAACTTACCAGGTACATCTCTATATATTTGATAGCAGCCTTAGGATATTACAGCTTGTCCCAGTCACTTCCACTGATCCTAAGGATGAGCCCTCAACATATATCTATGGCTACATCTGTCAAACTACAGAAAATCGCATCGTTCATGCAACCAAAATAATTGTGCAATGTGTCTGCCACTTAGCCAAGGATTATGCAGCAACACATAGTCACAAATATTGCTGTCATGTAACACTTTACCACATAAAATAGCCAAATTGCAGATAAGAAAGAAGCAGGTTGTAGTTTCAGGCAATATACATGAGATCAATGTTGGTAAAGTTGTGGGCGACTTGTGATTACAAATCCATCAAAGTTGAATTTTGGGCAACTGTCACAGTCGCTTTGTATCGTAGGTTCAAATACAACCCCATTGACAATTATTAGATGTGATGTGGCATGCGACATTGTGATCTTCACATTGTATGAATAAAGTTTTCATGTAGCCTAAGCCTACCAGACAAATGGCACCGTTATTTCAATTGCATTACTGAGATATGACTCGCTTGCCGCCTGCTTCCTGCCACACCTGATCTGAGCTGCACCACCCACCGCTGCCTCCAGCACCCTGCACCACTCCTTTTTTTTTTTTTTGCCTTGGCCACAGGTCATCTTTAAAGGGTTGTCCACCTTTAAAAAAAATTATAGGCCCCAAATAAATAAAAAAAAACTGTTACTTACCTTCCCCTCCGTTCCCACGCTGATCCCCTGTTTTGCCTCTGTTTGCTGAGCAGGTCTTGATTTAGGAGCGGTAATGTGATCTGTAGCAAATCAGTAGCCTCTGTGGACACGGTCCCTACTTCTGGCATCATGGCTCCCATCACTTAGAGGTGTGGCCAGGAGCATGGAGTGTAAATGCTGAGGCTGTTGATTAGCTGCAGCGATCACGTGACCTCTGACCGGAGAGCTGAACAGAGGCAGAACAGGGGATCCATGCGGGAACAGAGGGTGAGGTAAGTAACAGTTTGTTATTTAAATTCAATTGAAATTTTTTTTAATCAACCCCTTAAGGACGGACCAATTTTTTACCTCAATGACCAAGCTCCTTTTATTTTTATTTTACATGTATCTCTTTAAATGGTAATAACTTTAGAATGCTTTTTCTGAGCAGAGCGATTCTGAGATTGTTTTTTCGTGACATATTGTACTTTATATAAGTGGTGCATTTTTGTTGACACATGCAGCATTTTTTGGGAAAAACTTCTAAATATTGTGAAAAAATGAAACATTTCTGGTATTTAAAAAAAAATTTTGATGGTGTTCACTCTGCGGTAAAAGTGATGTTAGATTTATTCTGTAGGTCAGTACGATTATGGTGATACCCATTTTATATAGCTTTCTATGTTCTTTTTCCTTTTCTGAGCAAAATTATATTTCTGCCATTCATTTTCCAACAGCCGTAGTTTTTTAATTTTTCAACCAACGCCATTGAGTAAGGGCTTATTTTTTGCAGGATGAGCTTTTTATTGGTATAATTTTTCTGCTACGTGCTACCTTTTGATCTTTTTTATTCCACTATTTGTACCAAAATTGGCGAATTTTGCCCTTTTTTTATGTTTTTTTTTTTTACGGCATTCACTGTGCGGGATAATTTACATTATAGTTTTATAGTACACGTTATTACGGACATGGCAATACCTATTATGTATATGATTTGTGTTTTTGATCTTTTTTGGTGATAATACAGGGCTTTTATTGGGAAAGGGGCATTTTTTTTTTTTACACTTCATACTTTTATTGAAGAACTTTTTATTTTATTTTTTACACTTTTTACAGGTTATACTATGCTGCAATACATTTGTACTGCAGCACAGTATGACCTTATGAGCTGCACACACTACAGCCTGTGCGATCCAGCCTCTAGCTGGATCTCAAAGGCTTCCGTAGCATGCAGACAGGATCTGACCTCCTGCTGCCATAGCAACAAATGGCGACCGGCGATCGTATTGGTGAACAGGGGAGAGCGCTCCTCCTATCAACACCATAGATGCCATGATCAGGATTGATCACGGCATCTAGGGGGTTAATGCTGCCGGGACCGGCGCGATCGCGGCTCCAGCAGCTGGGGCGGGAATCAAGCAGTGATTAACAGCCGGATCCCGTCGCCGATCTCCTGCGCTGCCCGCGGCAGTGCCGGAGATCGCTATGACGTATGCATACGTCCAAATGTGTGAACGTGTTGGATGCTTAGACGTATGCATACGTCATATAGCGGGAAGGGGTTAAAAATGTGAAAAAAAAATTTGAATGGTGGACAACCTCTTAACCCCTTAAGGACATAGCCCATTACAACCTTAAAGCGTACCTGTCAGATCCCTGATAAAAACTGTTATTTGTATCTCAGTACCAAATCCTGATAATGTACAGTACAGACCAAAAGTTTGGACACACCTTCTCATTCAGAGTTTTCTTTATTTTCATGACTATGAAAATTGTAGATTCACACTGAAGGCATCAAAACTATGAATTAACACATGTGGAATTATATACATAACAAAAAAGTGTGAAAATATGTCATATTCTAGGTTCTAGCCACCTTTTGCTTTGATTACTGCTTTGCACACTCTTGGCATTCTCTTGATGAGCTTCAAGAGGTAGTCACCTGAAATGGTCTTCCAACAGTCTTGAAGGAGTTCCCGGAGATGCTTAGCACTTGTTGGTCCTTTTTGCCTTCACTCTGCGGTCCAGCTCACCCCAAACCATCTCGACTGGTTTCAGGTCCGGTGACTGTGGAGGCCAGGTCATCTGGCACAGCACCCCATCACTCTCCTTCTTGGTCAAATAGCCCTTACACAGCCTGGAGGTGTGTTTGGGGTCATTGTCCTGTTGAAAAATAAATGATGGTCCAACTAAACGCAAACCGGATGGAACAGCATGCTGCTGTAAGATGCTGTGGTAGCCATGCTGGTTCAGTATGCCTTCAATATTGTATAAATCCCCAACAGTGTCACCAGCAAAG
This sequence comes from Hyla sarda, assembly GCF_029499605.1. Classification (NCBI taxonomy): domain Eukaryota; kingdom Metazoa; phylum Chordata; class Amphibia; order Anura; family Hylidae; genus Hyla; species Hyla sarda. Next base: position 529,239,952 of record NC_079189.1, read on the forward strand.
CACCCCCACAGCAAAGCACCCATCACACCTCCACCTCCACACTAGCACACCTGTGAAGTGAAAACCATTTCAGGTGACTACCTATTGAATGTCAACAAGAGAATGCCAAGAGTGTGCAAAGCAGTAAACAAAGCAAAAGGTGACTACCGTATATGCCGGCGTATAAGACGACCCCCAACTTTTACAGTTAAAATATAGAGCTTGGGATATACTTGCCGTATAAGACTACCCCTCCTACCACGCTGTACAGTACCTTGTAATTCCCCCCATATTAAGTAGGCAGTATAGTCCCCCCACATTAGGTAGGCAGCATGTTCCCCCACAATAGAAGGCAGCTCCCCCACATTAGGTCAGCAGCTCCCACATATTAGGTCAGCAGCTCCCCCACATTAGGTCAGCAGCTCCCACACATTTGGTCAGCAGTTCCCCCACATTAGGTCAGCAGCTCCCCCACATTAGGTCGGCAGTTCCCCCACAATAGTAGGCAGCTCCCCCCACAATAGTCGGCAGCTCCCCCCACAATAGTAGGCAGCTCCCCCCCCACAATAGTAGGCAGCTCCCCCCCACAATCGTAGGCAGCTCCCCCCCACAATAGTAGGCAGCTCCCCCCACAATAGTAGGCAGCTCCCCCCCACAATCGTAGGCAGCTCCCCTCCCCCAAAATAGTAGGCAGTCCCCCCCACAATAGTAGGCAGCTCCCCTCCCCCACAATAGTAGGCAGCTCCCTCCCCCACAATAGTAGGCAGTTCCCCCACAATAGTAGGCAGCTCCCTCCCCCACAATAGTAGGCAGCTCATTCCCCCACAATAGTAGGCAGCTCCCCCACATTAGGTCAGCAGCTCCCACATATTAGGTCAGCAGCTCCCCCACATTAGGTCAGCAGCTCCCACACATTTGGTCAGCAGTTCCCCCACATTAGGTCAGCAGCTCCCCCACATTAGGTCGGCAGTTCCCCCACAATAGTAGGCAGCTCCCCCCACAATAGTCGGCAGCTCCCCCCACAATAGTAGGCAGCTCCCCCCCCACAATAGTAGGCAGCTCCCCCCCACAATCGTAGGCAGCTCCCCCCCACAATAGTAGGCAGCTCCCCCCACAATAGTAGGCAGCTCCCCCCCACAATCGTAGGCAGCTCCCCTCCCCCAAAATAGTAGGCAGTTCCCCCCACAATAGTAGGCAGCTCCCCTCCCCCACAATAGTAGGCAGCTCCCTCCCCCACAATAGTAGGCAGTTCCCCCACAATAGTAGGCAGCTCCCTCCCCCACAATAGTAGGCAGCTCATTCCCCCACAATAGTAGGCAGCTCCCCCCACAGACATACAACTTCCAGCCATATAGAGTGTATGGCTGGAGGCTGTATGTCTGTACTGCTGCCCCCCACAGTGTTCTGGTCACTGCTCCTCCGGCCCGGGGTCACAATCTACTGCTATGGCCTATGGACCATAGCAGCAGTCCCGGGACCGGAGGAGCGGTGATCCGAACACTGTAGATGACTCGCCGCCGGTCACTCACCAGGCCCCGGCCGGCGCTAGTCCTCCTGCGCCTCTATGGTTGTACGCACGGGACGTCACTGACGTCCTATGCGTACAACCATAGAGAGGTGGAGAAGCGCAGAAGAACTGGAGGAAGACCGCAGGAGGAACAGAGGAGGACGCGCGGCGGCTGTGGAATGGTTAGTGACCCGCGGACATACTTATGTCCCGAAAAGATTTTTCGGGACACAGAGATGTCCGGCAAAGGAATACTTATGATTATCTGCCCGGGCCGGCTCCTGTGTGCGGCTGCAGGCGGCGGCCAGCCAGAGCATGTAAAAAAAACTAATTCATGTATACTAAAAGCCAGGGTGCCTCCAGCGGTTGTGAAACTACAACTACCAGCATGCCCGGACAGCCTTTGTCGGTCCGGGCATGCTGGGAGTTGTAGTTTCACAACAGCTGGAGGTACCCTGGTTTTTAAGTATACAGTTATTAGTTTGTACATGCTCTGGCCGGCCCCCGCCTGCAGCCGCACACAGGCTACACTGTGATGACTCCTCCCCCTTCTTTACTCTGCTGACTCACTGCTCTTGGGAGCGAGCCTGGCAGCCCTGCTCTGTAACCCTTTCCTCTCTGGTTTTATGCTGTACACACACAGACACAATGATTATTGGAGATTGCCTATACTCTACCACTAAAGACAATATGGTGAGTGTATAACTGACATCTTCCTAAAATAGTGCAACGGTCTAGTGCTAAAAATAGTGTTCTTTTTATGCATACTTTTTATATATTTTCCCTTTGTCATTCATGTGTATCATCCTTTGTCAGTCCTGTAATGCTGGGACTTGTAGTTTTGGAATAGTTGGAGGTACTGTGTTTGGATAACTATTTTTTTGCAGCAGTGTTGCCTTCAGCTGTGTGCCTACAGCTTTTCCAACCACAACTCAAAACATGCCCAGAAATCCTTTGACTGTTTAGGCATGCTTGGAGTTGTAGTTTTGCAACAGTTGGATGCACATTTTTAGTAAATCTCTGTGTTACAGCAGTGTTGCTGCAGGCTGTTGTAAGAGGCAAGGTGGTAGTAGATCCGCTGAGCCTGTGTGAATGATGGCTTGGGCTGTATCAGGGAGCAGAGTCTAAGGTCGCTACCCCTGACACCACTCGTCCACACAGGCTGCTTAGGAGCAAACGGGGTACAGGAGGGTTTTGGCAACTCGTAGTTAGGATAGCAGAAGGTCAGGGCAGGCAGCACGGTAGCGAGAACAGGGACATAGCAAGAGGTCAGTAGGCAGGTGGCACAGGAGCAAGGTCAGGTCATGGAGCAGGTAGGTCAGGAACACATTAAGGCATGACACAATAAACTATCTCACTAGAGCACTGGGCACACAAAGATCCGGCAAGAGGTAGAGGGAGGTGCATATACTCATACAGAAGGGAGAGGTGCAAACACTAATTAAGGGCGCACTGGCCCTTTAACCCCTTAAGTACTTTGGACCTTAAGGACTCAGACAATTTTATTTTTACGCTTTCGTTTTTTCCTCCTCCCCTTCAAAAAATCATAACTCTTTTATATTTTCATCCACAGACTAGTATGAGGGCTTTTTTTTTTGCGCGACCAGTTGTCCGTTGTAATGCCATCACTCACTTTACCATAAAACGTATGGCGCAACCAAAAAAATACTATTCGTGTGGGGAAATTAAAAAGAAAACCGCAATTTTGCAAATTTTGGAAGGTTTTGTTTTCTCGCCATACAATTTATGGTAAAAATGACATGTGTTTTTTATTCTCTGGGTCAATACGATTAAAATGATACCCATGATTATACACTTTTCTATTACTGCTTAAAAAAAAATCGCAAACTTTTTAACCAAATTAGTACGTTTAAAATCCCCCTATTTTGAAGACATATAACTTTTTCATTTTTCCGTATAAGCAGTGGTATGAGGGCTCATTTTTTGCGCTGTGATCTATACTTTTTATTAATACCATATTTGCTTGCATATTACATTTTTTATTAATTTATTTTGGACTTTTTTTTTTACGTTCACGCCGTTCACCGTACGGGATAATTTACATTTTATTTTAATAGTACGGATATTTATGCACGCGGCGATACCAAATATGTATATAAAATAATTTTTTTACACTTTTTGGGGGTAAAATAGGGAAAATGGGACGATTTATGTTTTTATTGGGGGAGGGGTTTTTCACATTTTTTACTTAATTTTTTTTTACTTTTTTTACTTTTATTTTTACACTATTATAGTCCCCATAGGGGACTATTTATAGCAACCATTCGATTGCTAATGCTGTTCAGTGCTATGTATAGGACACAGCACTGATCAGCATTATCGGTCATCTTCTGCTCTGGTCTGCGGGAAGGCAGATCAGAGCAGAAGACTCCCGGAAGGCAGCGGAGCCAGGTGAGGGGACCTCCGTCTGCCGTGCAGGATGATCGGATCGCCGCGGCAGCGCTGCGGGCGATCCGATCATCCTGTTAAGTGATCGCGATGCTGCAGATGCCGTGATCTGTATTGATAACGGCATCTGAGGGGTTAATGGCGGACATCCGCGGTATCGTGGGTGTCGGCCATTACCAGCGGGTCCCTGGCTGCGATCCACAGCCGGGACCTGCCGCACATGATGCCGGCATCGCTCCGATGCCCGCGGTTATGCTCAGGACGTAAATGTACGTCCTGGTGCATTAAGTACCATATCACCAGGACGTACATTTACGCCCTGCGTTGTTAAGGGGTTAAATCTCAGAGCTCCGGCGCGCGTGTGCCCTAGGAGGCAGGAACGTGTGCGCCGGCGGTGTGAGAACACGGAGGAGACAGAAGAAGGTGCCAGAAAGTTAAACAGATTTGTAAATTACGTATATTAAAAAATCTTAATCCTTTTAGTACTAATCAGCTGCAGTATGATCCACAGGAAGTTCTTTTCTTTTTTAATTTACTTTCTGCCTGACCACAGTGCTCTCTACTGACACCTCTGTCCATTTTAGGAACTGTCCAGAGCAGGAGCAAACTACCATAGAAAACCTATCCTGCCCTGGATAGTTCCTAAAATGGACAGAGGTGTCAGCAGAGAGCACTGTGGTCACACAGAAAGGAAATTAGAAAAGAAAAGAACTTCCTGTGGATCATAACAGCAGCTGATAAGTACTGAAAGGATTAAGATTTTTAAACAGAAGTAATTTACAAATCTGTTTAACTTTCTGGCACCAGTTGATTTAGAAATTAATGTTTTTCAGTGGAGTACCCCTTTAAAGGTCCTTTATACCTAATACACCTAATATACAGATAACACAATAGGGGGAGACACTGCAGGAGAGCCCCTAGGACACAGGGGGACTCAACCTGACAAAATGTAGATAATAAGATTATATGTATATTTTCGATATACACTGGTTAAAACAAATTGTATATTGTTGGGTGAAAAATGATGTCCCTGCAGCTATCGCCTGTGTTTCTCTTTCAGGAAACCAAACACAGGAAGTGAGGGCAGAACAAGCAGGGCTCTGTGAAGGGTCCTTGCATGTATATCATCCTGATCTGTGAGCCAAGGGCATGTCACAGAGCCTCAGTGCAAAGAGTCCTGCTTGTACTCAGTACACAGAGCCCTGCTTGTCCTCAGTGTACAGAGCCCTGCTTGTCCTCAGTGCACAGAGCCCTGCTTGTCCTCAGTGCACAGAACCCTGCTTGTCCTCAGTATAGAGCTCTGCTTGTCCTCAGTGCACAGAGCCCTGCTTGTCCTCAGTGCACAGAGCCCTGCTTTTCCTCAGTGTACAGAGCCCTGCTTGTCCTAAGTATACAGAGCCCTGCTTGTCCTCAGTATACAGAGCTCTGCTTGTCCTCAGTGCACAGAACTCTGCTTGTCCTCAGTGTACAGAGCCCTGCTTGTCCTCAGTATACAGAGCCCTGCTTGTCCTCAGTGTACAGAGCCCTGCTTGTCCTCAGTGTACATAGCCTTGTTTGTCCTCAGTGAACAGAGCGCTGCTTGTCCTCAGTACACAGAGCCCTGCTTGTCCTCAGTGTACAGAGCCCTGCTTGTCCTCAGTGCACAGAGCCCTGCTTGTCCTCAGTAAACAGAGCTCTGCTTGTCCTCAGTGCACAGAGCCCTGCTTGTCCTCAGTGCACAGAGCCCTGCTTGTCCTCAGTGCACAGAGCCCTGCTTGTCCTCAATGTACAGAGCCCTGCTTGTCCTCAGTGTACAGAGCCCTGCTTGTCCTCAGTGTACAGAGCCCTGCTTGTCCTCAGTGCAAAGAGCCCTGCTTGACCTCAGTGTACACAGCCCTGCTTGTCCTCAGTGTACAGAGCCCTGCTTGTCCTCAGTGCACAGAGCCCTGCTTGTCCTCAGTGCACAGAACTCTGCTTGTCCTCAGTGTACAGAGCCCTGCTTGTCCTCAGTGTTCAGAGCCCTGCTTGTCCTCAGTGTACAGAGCCCTGCTTGTCCTCAGTGTACAGAGCCCTGCTTGTCCTCAGTGTACAGAACCCTGCTTGTCCTCAGTATACAGAGCTCTGCTTGTCCTCAGTGCACAGAGCCCTGCTTGTCCTCAGTGCACAGAGCCCTGCTTTTCCTCAGTGTACAGAGCCCTGCTTGTCCTAAGTATACAGAGCCCTGCTTGTCCTCAGTATACAGAGCTCTGCTTGTCCTCAGTGCACAGAACTCTGCTTGTCCTCAGTGTACAGAGCCCTGCTTGTCCCCAGTATACAGAGCCCTGCTTGTCCTCAGTGCACAGAGCCCTGCTTGTCCTCAGTGTACAGAGCCTTGTTTGTCCTCAGTGAACAGAGCCCTGCTTGTCCTCAGTACACAGAGCCCTGCTTGTCCTCAGTGTACAGAGCCCTGCTTGTCCTCAGTGCACAGAGCCCTGCTTGTCCTCAGTAAACAGAGCTCTGCTTGTCCTTAGTGCACAGAGCCCTGCTTGTCCTCAGTGCACAGAGCCCTGCTTTTCCTCAGTGTACAGAGCCCTGCTTGTCCTAAGTGTACAGAGCCCTGCTTGTCCTCAGTGCACAGAACTCTGCTTGTCCTCAGTGTACAGAGCCCTGCTGGTCCTCAGTGTACAGAGCCCTGTTTGTCCTCAGTGTAGAGCCCTGCTTGTCCTCAGTGTACAGAGCCCTGCTTGTCCTCAGTGTACAGAGCCCTGCTTGTCCTCAGTGTACAGAGCCCTGCTTGTCCTCAGTGCACAGAGCACTGCTTGTCCTCAGTGCACAGAGCCCTGCTTGTGCTCAGTGCACAGAGCCCTGCTTGTCCTCAGTGCACACAGCCCTGCTTGTCCTCAGTGCACACAGCCCTGCTTGTCCTCGGTATACAGAGCTCTGCTTGTCCTCAGTGCACAGAACTCTGCTTGTCCTCAGTATACAGAGCCCTGCTTGTCCTCAGTGTACAGAGCCCTGCTTGTCCTCAGTGTACAGAGCCCTGCTTGTCCTCAGTGTACAGAGCCTTGTTTGTCCTCAGTGTACAGAGCCCTGCTTGTCCTCAGTGTACAGAGCCCTGCTGGTCCTCAGTGTACAGAGCCCTGTTTGTCCTCAGTGTAGAGCCCTGCTTGTCCTCAGTGTACAGAGCCCTGCTTGTCCTCAGTGTACAGAGCCCTGCTTGTCCTCAGTGTACAGAGCCCTGCTTGTCCTCAGTGTATAGAGCCCTGCTTTTCCTCAGTGTACATAGCCCTGCTTGTCCTCAGTACACAGAGCACTGCTTGTCCTCAGTGCACAGAGCCCTGCTTGTCCTCAGTGCACAGAGCCCTGCTTGTCCTCAGTGTACAGAGCCCTGCTTGTCCTCAGTGTACAGAGCCCTGCTTGTCCTCAGTACACAGAGCCCTGCTTGTCCTCAGTGCACACAGCCCTGCTTGTCCTCAGTGCACACAGCCCTGCTTGTCCTCAGTATACAGAGCTCTGCTTGTCCTCAGTGCACAGAACTCTGCTTGTCCTCAGTATACAGAGCCCTGCTTGTCCTCAGTGTACAGAGCCCTGCTTGTCCTCAGTGTACAGAGCCCTGCTTGTCCTCAGTGTACAGAGCCTTGTTTGTCCTCAGTGTACAGAGCCCTGCTTGTCCTCAGTGTACAGAGCCCTGCTGGTCCTCAGTGTACAGAGCCCTGTTTGTCCTCAGTGTAGAGCCCTGCTTGTCCTCATTGTACAGAGCCCTGCTTGTCCTCAGTGTACAGAGCCCTGCTTATCCTCAGTGTACAGAGCCCTGCTTGTCCTCAGTGTATAGAGCCCTGCTTTTCCTCAGTGTACAGAGCCCTGCTTGTCCTCAATACACAGAGCACTGCTTGTCCTCAGTGCACAGAGCCCTGCTTGTCCTCAGTGCACAGAGCCCTGCTTGTCCTCAGGGCACACAGCCCTGCTTGTCCTCAGTGTACAGAGCCCTGCTTGTCCTCAGTATACAGAGCTCTGCTTGTCCTCAGTGCACAGAACTCTGCTTGTCCTCAGTATACAGAGCCCTGTTTGTCCTCAGTGTACAGAGCCTTGCTTGTCCTCAGTATACAGAGCCCTGCTTGTCCTCAGTGTACAGAGCCCTGCTTGTCCTCAGTGTACAGAGCCTTGTTTGTCCTCAGTGTACAGAGCCCTGCTTGTCCTCAGTACACAGAGCCCTGCTTGTCCTCAGTGTACAGGGCCCTGCTTGTCCTCAGTGCACAGAGCCCTGTTGTCCTCAGTATACAGAGCCCTGCTTGTCCTCAGTGCACAGAGCCCTGCTTGTCCTCAGTACACAGAGCCCTGCTTGTCCTCAGTGTATAGAGCCCTGCTTGTCCTCAGTGTATAGAGCCCTGCTTGTCCTCAGTGCACAGAGCCCTGCTTGTCCTCAGTGTACAGAGCCCTGCTTGTCCTCAGTGTACAGAGCCCTGTACAGAGCCCTGCTTGTCCTCAGTATACAGAGTATTCCCCGCCCACACTTCCTCTATTTTGTCTTTGCAGAGACACACAAACAATAGCTGCAGGGACCCAGAAATATATAAAAAAAATAATAATAATGTGTTTTACAAATATACATTATATTTAACTTTATAAATTATTCCATCAGTTGCTGCTACCTGTGTTATGAAAAATTCTACTTTCTAGTAATTTTGTGCTTAAATTTTAAATAAAACTCTTCAAGCATATAGATATCCCTTCATTACAGTGTTTATCAAACAGTTCTGGGAGTTATAGTTTTGCAACAACTGGGGAAAAACACTGCTTTATTATACATAATAAGCAGTGCTGGGTGCGAATATTCGCATTTCAAATTTTTATCGCGAATATCACAAATTCGCAAATATTACGAATATATTCGCTATATGTTTAAAATTACGAATATTCAGTTTTTTTCACATATGCGCATATTCCTTCTTTTCACTTGTGGGCCAATTAGAATGATGTAAATACACTTGTCAGAAGTTGTAAACAACATCCTTAGCAACCAATAGTAAAGTTGCCCACCCCCTCACTGTTTTCTTCCTCGAATACGCGAATATTTACATTTACGAATATTCGCATATGCGAATATAACGAATACGCATAATTCTCAAACATAAGATGAATATTCGTATATATATATATATATTTGCAAAATATCGCAAATTCGAATATGGGCAATGCCACTCATCACTAATAATAAGTGATATGGTGACCTTGTGACCAAAGTCACCATGGAGTCCTAGCCCAATAGCTGCCATTATGGGAGGTATAGTTTTGCTATGTATTGCAATGAATTTGCTACAACATTCTATCTCCCCAAGTATTGTAATTCCATATATCTGCTGCTTTTTAGTGTCTCCACTCTGTGTACGACACTCTAGCACCTTCTTTCCGGCAGCCACCAAAGCATCCGGCGTTAGGACGGCACACACCCAGCAGCACTAGGACCACGCAGCTCTGTTGCACACCCAGTCGGCACTAGGACCGCGCATCTCTCGTCATCACCCGGCGGGCTGTAGGACCGCGCCGTTGCCTCCATTTCCCGGCCAGGCCGCCTCCCCCCTCTCTGGGCTCTGTCCGCGCCGTGTTCGTGTCCCCGCAGCATGGAGTTCGAGTGGAAGCCGGACGAGCAGGGGCTCCAGCAGATCCTACAGCTGCTCAAGGAGTCACAGTCCCCGGACACGACCACGCAGAGATCGGTGCAACAAGTATCCTTCTCCAGCCGGACTACTGCACTGCCGGGCGGGCGCTCTACTGCCGGCGACAGGGCGGAGGAGGAGGCGCTGCGGCCTGTGCTCGGCTGCCGGGAGGCCGGTTCTCACCGTGTGTGCCGGTCACTCTGGGGCCCCGGGGGAAGCAGCTGCAGGGCGAAGAGCGTGCTGGGGCCTGCGGGGAGTGACTGCCGTCTGCCCGCTGCCTGCTTCCCGCCACACCCGGCCTAGGCCGCACCGCCCGCCGCTGCCTCCTGCGCCCCGCACCGCTCCTGGCTGGGAGTTGTAGTGCCCCAGCTGTGTGCAGTCTCATCATACAGTCATGTCTGCGGCCAGGGCGGGCTCTATGTGTGAACAGGGACCTGCGGTTTCCTCCATGTGCTCTCGCTGGGGAGGATACTGCTATAGATGGGCAGTGTGTTCTCTAGGAAAACTGCAGGAGGTCACTGGCTTAGAGGTGTCTGCCATTGATCACCCCCTACAATAGGCATGATCACCCCCTACAATATATAGGGCAGTGTTTCCCAACAAGGGTGCCTCCAGCTGTTGCAAAACTACAACTCCCAGCATGCCCGGACAGCCATTGGCTGTCTGGGCATGCTGTGAGTTGTAGTTTTGAAACAGCTGGAGGCACCCTTGTTTTGAAACACTGATATAGGGGGATGGTAACTAGGATGTATGGGCCTCTGGGTGCGCCCCTGTGTCTAGGACCCCAGCAGGGGCCAAAGAACACACAACCCGCCAAAAAGTCACCCAAAATGCAGAAGTTGTCTAGAAGTAATTTTGTATCATGTGACCTCAGTACATGACCCTGTGACCTCAGACCTCTCAGGTCCCCATAGGAGGTGCTGCAGCGTATACCGGGGAAAATGTAGATGGTGTAATTGATTATGCAACATCTGGAGGTCCACAGTTTGGAGACCACTGATCTTCTGTATATGGCGGCCTCCTATCCCGGTCAGAGGAGAGCATTGGGGCATGTTGGGTTTACTCCTTTTTGTTCTTTAGCGAGATCTCTGGCAGCGGCTCTTCCTCATCCAGAAATAGCGGGTATGTGGGGTCCAGAGAGAGCGGTCTCTTTATGTCCTTGGCCTGCATTAGTGTACCCTCTGTGTGTATATGACAATTCCTTCCCTCTGTGGTTGGCTCTGTTCAAACGAATCAGTTTGCTTAAAATTTTTCCCATTTAGGTGGCCGTACACCTTCCGTAGCCCAACAACCCAGCTATATAACCCAATCTCTCTATTCACATAAGTGTTCTGCACGCCCAAATGTTCATCTGCTCTGAATGGAGAGCGGAGGGGTAAGCTGCTGCCAGACTCCTCAGGTAGTGGTTTTACTGCATTTAGAACAGAAGAATCAGGCAATTGACCTCCAGCAGGCCCAGACCCCTCTGCTCTCCCTAAGTATTTGTTAGGGAAGAGTCAGTAGTCCCCCCATAGAGTTTATATAGTCACAGTCTATAATAGTAGGTAAGTAGGTTGAGCCAACTTTTGACCATGGGCACCTTTAGTTAGTGCAGTGTTTTCCAACAAGGGTGCATCCAGCTTTTGCAAAACTACAACTCCCAGCATGCCCGGACAGCCGTTGGCTGTCCGGGCATGCTGGGAGTTGTAGTTTTGCAACAGCTGGAGGCACCCTGGTTGGAAAAAAGTGAATAATGCAGCATGTGATATTTTGGCATTGTACAAATAGTTTTTTTTCTTTCTGATACAGCAAAGATACATTTCTTCTGTACAGTACAGCGTGAGGACAAGGGCCATTGTGTTACAAGGGATTATCCATGTCTGCCCATCTATTATATATATAACGGTATATTTTGCATATGTAATAGCATCCTTGCCCACCCCTGCCGGGTCTTTACTAGTGACCCACATTTTACTTCTGCATGTCAGGAGTATGGCACGTGGCTGTAGAGGTCACAAGCTGGTTCCTGGTTTAAAAAAAAATGTGGTGCCTACCAACAAGATTTTGTTAACATAATTGTTTTATGTTGTTTTTTATCTTTTTTTTTTATTTTTTTTTTAAACATGGCTAACACATGGATATGTCACTCCTCACTAATGATTCTACTTATTGACAGACAGGCAGTGACAGCAGCTAGTGATGCTCCATTATTGACAGGCACAGTGACAGCAGATAGCGATGCCCCATTATTGACAGGCAGACAGTGACAGCAGCTAGTGATGCCTCCTTATTGACAGGCAGACAGTGACAGCAGATAGCGATGCCCTCTTATTGACAGGCACAGTGACAGCAGATAGCGATGCCCCATTATTGACAGGCAGACAGTGACAGCAGATAGCGATGCCCTCTTTTTGACAGGCAGACAGTGACAGCAGCTAGTGATGCCCCATTATTGACAGGCAGACAGTGACATCAGATAGCGATGCCCTCTTATTGACAGGCAGACAGTGACAGCAGCTAGCGATGCCCCATTATTGACAGGCAGACAGTGACAGCAGCTAGCGATGCCCCATTATTGACAGGCACAGTGACAGCAGCTAGTAATGCCTCATTATTGACAGGCAGACAGTGACAGCAGCTAGTGATGCCTCATTATTGACAGGCAGACAGTGACAGCAGCTAGTGATGCCTCATTATTGACAGGCAGACAGTGACAGCAGCTAGCGATGCCTCCTTATTGATAGGCAGACAGTGACAGCAGCTAGTGATGCCTCCTTATTGACAGGCAGACAGTGACAGCAGCTAGTGATGCCCCATTATTGACAGGCAGACAGTGACAGCAGCTAGTGATGCCTCATTATTGACAGGCAGACAGTGACAGCAGCTTGTGATGCCTCATTATTGACAGGCAGACAGTGACAGCAGCTAGCGATGCCCCATTATTGACAGGCAGACAGTGACAGCAGCTTGTGATGCCTCATTATTGACAGGCAGACAGTGACAGCAGCTAGTGATGCCCCATTATTGACAGGCAGACAGTGACAGCAGCTAGTGATGCCTCATTATTGACAGGCAGACAGTGACAGCAGCTTGTGATGCCTCATTATTGACAGGCAGACAGTGACAGCAGCTAGCGATGCCCCATTATTGACAGGCAGACAGTGACAGCAGCTTGTGATGCCTCATTATTGACAGGCAGACAGTGACAGCAGCTAGTGATGCCCCATTATTGACAGGCAGACAGTGACAGCAGCTAGTGATGCCTCATTATTGACAGGCAGACAGTGACAGCAGCTAGTGATGCCTCATTATTGACAGGCAGACAGTGACAGCAGCTAGTGATGCCTCATTATTGACAGGCAGACAGTGACAGCAGCTAGTGATGCCTCATTATTGACAGGCAGACAGTGACAGCAGCTAGTGATGCCTCATTATTGACAGGCAGACAGTGACAGCAGCTAGTGATGCCCCATTATTGACAGGCAGACAGTGACAGCAGCTAGTGATGTCTCATTATTGACAGGCAGACAGTGACAGCAGCTAGTGATTCTTGTGTCTGGTGTCTTTATTTTCGGCTTAATGCCTGGTGTTAGGTTTAGAGTCTCTGGTTCTGGAAGTTGTATAAAGTGGCTGTGTCATACTGGAGACGCCGATGTATTTTTCTCTCTCCAGGTCAGATGTCTATATTGAGCTAAGCAACACAGAAATGTCTCATAAGCCGTAATATTCCAGGGTGATGCAATAGTTTGGTCAGTCCCTGTTTGGCTTTTCCATCCCCCGTTGATCAGGATCCTATTTCCCCTTCCTAGTGATAAGGGGGTCACTCGAATCTGTACCTCAGAACAATTTTTTGTGCCTGTTGCTAGATCCCTTTTGATAAAAGCCATTGAATACATGATGGTATATTTGCTGTCTTGCAGATCAGATGGTAGTAGGATGACAGTAAAGGCAGAAAGAATCCTGCGATTAGTAGAGAAGAGCGCTCATCTGGTCTGACTTCTAGTAATCCCCACTGTTCCAGCCACATGACATAACACACTAGCGGATCTGGAAGTCCTGCTCCGTTAAGCCGGCCATAGACTTACTGAAGCTGACGGTCAACGCTTACATTTTCATTTTCCCTGCATTTCTGACCCAACAGACGGCAATCTGATGTGGACAGAGAGCACAGTTGCTACCATTGGAGAAACATCTCTCTGCTGCAGTGGGTCGTAATGTCAGAAAAGCCTTCGGTTATGTTCACACATACTGTCTATTAAAGTGTGTCCCAACCAGGGTGCCTCCAGCTGTGGCCAAACTACAACCTCTCAGCATACCCAGTCAGCCTTTGGCTGACTGGGCATGCTGGGAGTTGTAGTTTGGCCATAGCTGGAGGCACCCTGGTTGGGAAACACTGTTCTATTGTGCCTTCGTGGCTTTGGGGGGGTTCACATCACAATATAGATCTTACATTAGAGCAAATAGGATTTTAAGAATTTAAAGGGGTATTCCAGGATTTTGTTTTTATTTGACTATGCTACAGGGGCTGTAAAGTTAGTGTAGTTCATAATATAGTGTCTGTACCTGTGTGTTACAGTTTTCTCCCAATTCTTATGTGATTTCCACCCCAATATTTATTTTTAACAGCATACAAAATGACTGTTGTCTCAGATTTTTCCCAGCTTGCAATCCGGCCAAGGCCCTACTCACTAGTCAGCTGATGACAGGGAGCCTGTCTGCTTCAATGGGTGGAGGGATCACTTGGTGGGAGAGAGATCAATCTGCAACTAATGCAACAGCTGTAGGCACCCTGATTGAAAATCACAGGTCTTTTAAATGGATGCAGCTCATTTATGTTTCAATGGGTGGGGTGGCTGATGTGTGGGAGGGAGGAAGGAAAATGGAATTATGGGATTTGTAGGCAAAAAAGAAAACTCAAGCAGATAATACCAGTTCGCAAAAAGTTAGCCACAGTATTATGGTAATCTCCCAACATAGCCATTTAGCCCCAAGACAAGCGCAGATCCTTCCTAAGAATGTCCATTACTGTCTGCCAGGTACATACTAAAATCACCTTATGGGGGATAAGCCCATAGTCGGTTTTGTCGTAAAGCAAAATTATCTTTTTATTCTTGGGCTACATGGCAACTTTGGTCACACAACATGAAGATCGCAATGTTGTGTTTTTGACCTTGCATCTAATAATTGTCAATGTGGTTGTGAAGTGACAGTCACCCAAAATCTTAACTTTGATGGGTTTCACTATCAGTATTGACATCACTGACCTGCCTGCAACCTCTGTAATATAGCTATTTTGTTAAACCTTTTTGAATCCAAATTGCAGTTGTAGTAAAGACACACAACACCTAGTTAGCAGGTAGGTTGCTCAGATATTTTGGTCACGTGACTTAGGCTGGGTTCACACCACATTTTTGCCATACTGTTCCCGTATCAAGTTTTTGCCAAAAAAAAAAAAATATATAAATAAAAAAATTCCTCAAAACCTGATTAAACCTGTATCAAAACGTGTGCACAAATTTTAATCCATATACTGTTTGAAACATGGTTGCATTCGTTTTTTAAGAGAAAAACGTATGTTTTTAACTTTTCATTCCATTATGAATAAAGTTTCACTTGTTTGATTGAAATTCCAGGAAAAAAACTGCAAAGTCAAAAACCGTATGGTGAAAACTGGATGGACCCGTACACACACATAGTTCCCATTGACTCCCATGTTTGAAAAAACGTATACGTTTCAAAACGGTTTATCACCCGGACTAAAAACTGTGGTAGGCTACGATTTTGGGTACGGGAAAAAAAACTGACAAAACTGTACTGGATGCAAAACGGACACAACCGGATGCATCTTTTGGCATACGGTTTTCACTGGAGAGTCAATGCATACCCTTTTCAATGCGGTTCCATTTGGTTTTCAAATTGAAAATGTATACGGGAACTGTATTGCAAAAATGTGGTGTGAACCCAGCCTTAGATACAGTTTGTGTCACTATAGCCCTAGCTTAATGGTGGCAAGGTAGGGCTAAAGAAGTAACAAGCAATACTCAGGGGTGTGGAATAATGAAAAGTCCAAGCGACTTAAAGGGGTAGTCCAGTGGTGAGCAACTTATCCCCTATCCGAAGGATAGGGGATAAGTTGCAGATCGCGGGGGGTCCGACCGCTGGGGCTCCCTGCGATCTCCTGTACGGAGCCCCGACAGCCCGCGGGAAGGGGGCTTGTCGACCTCCGCACGAGGCGGCGGCCGACACGCCCCCTCAGTACAACTCTATGGCAGAGCCGAAGCGCTGCCTTCGGCAATCTCCGGCTCTGACATAGAGATGTATTGAGGGGGCGTGTCGGCCGCCGCCTCGTGCGGGGGTCGACACCCGCTATCTCGGCGGAGAGCCGGGGCCCCATACAGAGAGATCGCAGGGGGCCCCAGCGGTCGGACCCCCCGCGATCTCAAACTTATCCCCTATCCTTAGGATAGGGGATAAGTTTTTCACCACTGGACTACCCCTTTAAACAGAACATAATCTACTTGTCCCTCATGAAAATCCTCTTGTCTTGGTATACAAAATAATTTCAACCAAAATAGTACGTAAATATGGTCATTAGTTTATTTTTTGCAGTTTCGTTTTTTTTCTCGCCCTATAATAGCCATAACTCTTATTTTTTCCATATAAAGACCCATATGAGGACTTGTTTTTTTTTTTGCGGGGCCAATTGTACTAGTCAACATTTTAACATTTTCTGTAACTTTTATTCTCTGCAACAAAAAAATATTTGTGAGGTAGAAATGAAGAAAAAAATGGCAATTTTTTTTTCCGTTTTAACATCGTTTACCTTCTGGTCAAAGTAACTTGTCTTGGTACTTTTGGTCGGCCTGATTACACCAATACCAAGTTTTAGTTTCCGTCATGTTCTACTTAAGAAAAAAAAAATTCTGTATACTGGGCTTAAAATTGTTTTTTTTAAATCCATTCACCGTGCGGGATATATAATGTTATATTTTAATAGTTCAGACAATTATGCACACGGAAATACCAAATATGTTGGTTTTTATTATTCTTTTATATGGAAAATGGGGGGGAAAGGGCAATGTGAACTTTTAATATGGAGGGGGTTAATGTTTTTTTTTTTTTTTTTTTATTAAGTTTGTAGTCGGAGTTGTCAATTTGCAATACATTTAGGGGAATCTTTAGCAAAACCTGTGCAGAGGAAAAGTTGTCCAGGCAACCAATCAGATCCCTTCTTTAATTTTTCACAGGCCTTCTCAAAAATGAAAGCGATCTGGTTGCTATGGGGAACTGGGACATTTTTCCTGTGCACAAGTTTTGATAAATCTCCCCCCTTAGTTTCCCCAGAAAGCCATATTAACCCAAGAATGAGAAATATCTGCAGTATTTTGCTCACTACTAGGCAGACTGCCGGGGATCAAGCATGCCCATAGTGAACCATTGACCATGTTCTTTATAATGCGAGGGATCGTCGTGTTTATTATAAATATGCTTGTTCCTGGGCAGCTGCTTTCATGGAGTCATAATTAGAGATGAGCGAACTTACAGTAAATTCGATTTGTCACGAACTTCTCGGCTCGGCAGTTGATGACTTACCCTGCATAAATTAGTTCAGCTTTCAGGTGCTCCCGTGGGCTGGAAAAGGTGGATACAGTCCTAAGAGACTCTTTCCTAGGAATGTACCCACCTTTTCCAGCCCACCGGAGCACCTGAAAGCTGAACTAATTTATGCAAGAAATCATCAACTACCGAGCCGAGAAGTTCGTGACAAATCGAATTTACTGTAAGTTCGCTCATCTCTAGTCATATTGGCCTGTAAAAAATGCCATTTAAATACAGTCCAGGGGTAATATCCGCAGGCATACAATATACCAGTGGTGTCCAAACTGTGGCCCTCCAGATGTTGCAAAACTACAACTCCCAGCATGCCCGGACAGCCGTTGGCTGTCCGGGCATGCTGGGAGTTGTAGTTTTGCAACATCAGGAGGGCCACAGTTTGGACACCACTGCAATATACCACAAGTTTTATGGGCCGTTCTGAGCATTAGATCTACGTTCATGGCTCATTTAAATCTCTCTTTGTAATAAATCTGTGTCTCATTCATTCATAGATAATTATTGTATTAAACACCTTTTATGTAAAGGCTGGCAACGCAGCTTTTTTTTTTTTTTCTAGTCTTGAACTGAGTTATTAATATAACCAATCATCAGGATTATAAATAGCCACAGCTGGGGAATATACTTTACATACATGGCATACTCCCTCTCTTATTTATATTGCTTTCAAAATAAGGGCTGAAATCTTACCTGAAGCTTCTTGTGGAAACGAATGTCATGTACGATAGTGATGCATCCATATTGTGCCAGATAGCATAAGAAAAAGATTTCTAGGCTGTTACCTCAGTAGCTGTCGGGGTATAAAGCTGCGGTCCCATTGTACTCAAACGGTTACATTACTACCCCTGCAGGTGGTCAGGGCCTGATGGGTAGTAGTTCTGCTAAAGCTGGAGAGTCACAGATTAAGGATTACTGTTGTACAGAAATTTAAAGGGGTATTCCTATCTCCTTAAAGGGGTACTCCCATGGAAAACTTTTTTTTTTAAATCAACTGGTACCACAAAGTTAAACAGATTTGTAAATCACTTCTATGAAAAAATCTTAATCCTTCCAGTACTTTTTAGGGGGCTGTATACTAAAGAGAAATCCAAAAAAGTACCCTTTGTGTATAGAGCATGGCAGCATAAACAGTCTTGCCTGCTTCTGTAGATATCTAACAGACACCCATCTTCTTATAATGTGATACATGGAGTTTCGACATGACATCAGTTGTCTCTACGGGGACAATAGTGCCCTATTATTCTTTCCATCAACTATATTTTTGATAGAGGATTAAAGGGGTTAATCAACTGGTGCCAGAAAGTTTAAAAAACAGATTTGTAAATCACTTGTATAAAAAAAAACCTTAATCCTTCCAGTACTTATCAGCTGCTGTTATGATTCACAGGAAGTTCTTTTCCTTTTGGATTTCTTTTCTGCCTGACCACAGTGCTCTCTGCTGACACCTCTGTCCATTTTAGGAACTGTCCAGAGTAGGAGAAAATCCCCATAGAAAACCTATCCTGCTCTGGACAGTTCCTAAAATGGACAGATGTCAGCAGAAAGGAAATTCAAAAAGAAAAGAACTTCCTGTGAATCATAACAGCAGCTAAGTACTGGAAGGATAAAGATTTTTAAATAGAAGTAATTTACAAATCTGTTTAACTTTCTGGCACCATTTGATTAAACATTTTTTTCCAGTGGAGTACCCCTTTAATACCAGCCCAGTGTCTTTGGAATTTTTTTTATTTATTTATTTATTTTTTTCCATAATTTAATGTTTAACCTTAACTCTTCATATCAGAAATTGGAGCAGCTTAACCAGTTCCCAGACTTCAATAATTATTTAATATTCGTTCTCACCAAGCTAAAATCTGAAGGTAAGACCCCCTCTCTGATGGATGAATGCATAACTTTCTGTGCTCAATGTTTGCTGTGGTATTGTAATATCTTCTGCATTTGTATTTTTGTGCACTTTATTATGTTATGTTCCCTATGTCTGCCCTGAGGTGACAGAGCATACATATACTTTTGACCAGGCTGAGCAGCAAGGCCAGAGCACTTGTAAGAAGTACTGTGGTCGCTCCTTTCCTGACAGCTCATTGGATAGTAGGGGAATGTTTTAGTAGAGTGTTCACACAGATATTTTCTTGTATTTAGCTTTATTGGGCTGAACTGAAATGTTTTTCTGCATGGGGTTATTCTTATCTGTGATAAGTGCTCGAATCAGTAACAAATACTTGCCATCTTGAAAAGAATGTGCTTTTGGGCATTATCGGTATCGGCAATTACCTTGCCGATAATGCGCCCCCCCCGACCCGCCGCACCACGACCATCCCCCGACCCACCGCATCGCACCCCCCACCGTAGTGCTGGGCGGTATACCGGTATGAACCGGATACCGTTTTTTTTTCCTCCCACAGTATGGATTTTTGCCCATACCGCTATACCGGTCGGGCCCCTCCCCCACCCTCCGAGTCAATAAAAAAAATTAAACTTACCCGTAATGGGAGTGGTCCGGGCCATCCATCCTTCCTGTAGTGTCCGGTGGCATTCTGGGTGGAGGTTGAACCGGTCCGAGCTGTCCTTCTCTGGGGGTCCTCTTCTCCACCCTGGGTAGGCTCCGGCCTAGTACGCTGCATAGACGCTGCTACGCCGTGACGTCAGGTGCGGCATCTATGCAGCGTTACTAGGCCGGAGCCTGCCCAGAGTGGAGAGAAGGACAGCCCGGACCGGTTCACCTTCCACCAGGAATGCCGCTGGACACTACAGGAAGGATGGCCCGGACCACCCTCCCCGGACGGTCCCTGCAGCAACTAGGAAGGTGAGTCAGGGTTCTGGGATGGACAGGGGTCTGTATAATATACTATACCTACAGTAGGCCCTCCAGCTATTGAGGCCCTCCAGCTGTTGCAAAACTACAACTCCCAGCATGCCTGGACAGCCAACGGCTGTCCGGGCATGCTGGGAGTAGTAGTTTTGCAACAGCTGGAGGCACCCCTCGGCGCGGCGGGGGAGCGGTAGCGGTGATAGGTCTCAGGACCCCCGGACAGGCAGGGGGAGAGAAGCGGGTGGCGGCGGCGGCCTATGGCACCGCAAAAGCCACTGCAGTGCATTGATTTAAAGCGCCCGCTTTAAATCAATGATCTGCAGCGGTGTCACGGACGGATAAATAGCCGATAACTTATACCGGAATATCTGTATAAGTTATCGGCTATCGGCCCTAACCTCCATTGATTATCGGTATCTGCCCTAAAAAAACGATATCGGTCGGTCCCTACCTACAATGTATCTGGCCAAAAGAATGTGGTCCCCGATTGCTGACCAGTGACTAGTGTCATCTGCCTAGGAATTAGAAGTCCTAGTACACACAGCATGATGGTATGTCAGTTCCTGAGCACAAAACTATGCGCCCTCAAGAATGCAGCAAAAATATAGTTGATGGTTTTTACCCATAAAATCATAGTTAGCAGCAGCACATTGCACTGTGTAAACAGGTGATGTGTGGACGATAGTGTTCTGTTTTTTAAAATTATTTTTATTGAAGAGTAAGGCAGTGTCCACGTGTGTCCGGCTCGGTGAACTCAACCTAAAACTGATGCCACAACTGATGCCACAGTGCAGCAGTTATTTTTAGGACTCTGCATTCAGAAATAATGGCTGCCGGGTGCTAAACAACTATTGCACTGTCATCAGTTGTTGCATCAGTTGCGTCAAGCTTTAGGTTGGGTTCACAGAGCCGGACACGTGAACCCAGCCTTATTCTTCAATAAAAATTATTTAACACCCAGCGTCCATTATTTGGATCCAGCATCCAACGTGACACCATCCAACCAGTATACTGAGGTCATAGTTACAAATAGTACCATTTAATGGGGAGAAGTAATACCACCACATATTACCACTACACAGTGACTGAATATTACCTCCATATTGTAGTGAAGTGATGGATAATACAGGATCTGTATAATAAGTTATATCCAGTGACTCTTAGTTCTCAGTCACAGGTATCAGTCGGTCACTTCACCATTTCTTCTACATCCGGCACAAACCCCAATGATGACCCCTCCTGACCACTGCAGAGTTTATTACTAAGACATCCTTAGCATTTATTGCAATTGGGGCTGAAACAATAATCGGTTGGTTGATTAGTCGGTCGGCCAATATATCTGCAACTGTGGTCCCTGGCAGCCTGTGTAGTCAAGAGGAGGCCCAACACACATGATCTTCTACTTCATGCAGCTTTTCTCTACAACTATAGTGAGCTCCTGGCTGTCAGGGTCCGTGCGACAGGCCAAACTCATAATAGTTTGTTACAAGAGAGTGGAGAGCATGTGTGCTGGGCCCTGTTTTACTAGATAGACTTCTGGATGTCCAGTGACCTCCTATGTGCCCTTAGCAATAGGCTGCCCCCTTCTTTGGCCACAGGTAAGGAACAGGAGGTGTGAATACACCCGATTTATAAAAAAAAATAATATATATATATATATATATATATATATATATATTTATATATATTAAAAAGCTACTCCTCTTAGCCACAAACTCCTTTATTTTATTTTTTTTAACACACAGAATACCTCCTGTCTGGTCTGATCCCTTCCCACCCCTCCCTACAGATCCCTCACTAAAGGGGTTGTCTAATAACTATTTTATCCCCTATCCACAGAATAGAGATGAGTATCGGCATGGGGTCCAGCAACAGGACTCGGGCGCTCTGTGAGAGCACATGCTGTAGATAGCTTGCGTCCCATTCATTTTGTATGAAAGTGCTGGAAAGTCAAGCACTCGTCCATCTGCCCTTCCCATAACAATTGAGGGGCTCGGAGAGCTGTGATCCTATTCTGGAGATCATGGAGGGTCCCAGCGGTCTGACCCTCCTGTGGTCAGATACTTATCTCCTATCCAGTTTCCACTGGACAACCACTTTAACTTTCTTTTTATCCCATTAATCGAAAAAACATTGGACCGACTAATTGATAATGAAAATAATGGTTAGTTGCAGCCCTATTAGCAAATACATTCATGCCCCAGACCCCTTTAAGCCATTGTATCTGGTATAAGATGTTGACTTTTTTGGCTAAATAAACTGATATTTTATGATAGTATCATGTTTTGGACTCGGTTTCTGTTAGTGATAACTCTTTAGTCACTCGCCATGTTCCATGTATTATGGATATGGAAACATTAGCTGAATGTCTAAGTAGATGTACTGTGGTATACAGTGTCCTGTGGGATTTCATGTATTAATAAACAATATTGTAATGGAAGTATTATCTGTTTTCTCTATATATCATATCATGCATAATTGAGAGAATAAGTATAAACAAAAATAATTTAGTCATTCCCCTTCTGTGTTTTGTGGCTTATTTTTGTTGTCTATATCGTATACATTTGGCATCTGATGTATCGGAGAGTACTTTGTGCCAGCAGCCAGAAAATACATAATTTTCTTCCTCTGCTATTGCTATAGCAACAAAAGGGTAATAGCTTTTTTTCTCTCTCTAGCCTTTTGATACATAAATTGGAATAGCTGGAAGTCATGTTTAGTCTTTCTTATACAGTGATATTTTTTTAGCATGTATGCAGATTACCTATCAAGCTTTTAAATCGTTATTACCTGCTGTTTTCTCTAATATCCAGCTGGGAGCCATGTCATTGTCTTGGTAACACAAGTGCTTTGATGCAGCCCTGAAAATAAAACTTGCTTCTATAGCATTGTTCTCCCAACCAGGGTGCCTCCAGCTGTTGCAAAACTACAAGTGCCAGCATCCTGGGACTTGTAGTTTTGCAACAGCTGGAGGCACCCTGATTGGGGAACATTGTTTTATCGAGTCTCTCCCGTAGATACGGCAGTGGGTGGACATAAGTGGCGCCGCAAGTTGTTTAAAACTTCTGACAAACATGAGTGAAACCTGAATTATATGCCAGCAATCTCGCTATACACCCCCACAAACCTGTATTTCCTATAAGACACCTAGCACATTGGCAAAATGTTACTCATCTTTTTACACCGAAGGGGCACCTTAAAGGGGTACTCCGGAGAAAGTATCAACTGGTGCCAGAAAGTTAAACAGATTTATAAATTACTTCTATTAAAAATCTTAATCCTTCCTGTACTTATTAGCAGCTGAATACTACAACGGAAATTCTTTTCTTTTTGAAACACAGAACTGTCCGCTGACATCTCTGTCCATTTTAGGAACTGTCCAGAACAACATATGTTTGCTATGGGGATTTCCTTTTACGCTGACAGTTCCTAAAATGGACAGAGATGTCAGCAGAGAGCGCTGTGCTCATGATGTCAGCAGACAGCTCTGTGTTTCAAACGGAAAATAATTTCCACTGTAGTATTCAGCAGCTAATAAGTATAGGAAGGATTAAGATTTTTTTAATAGAAGTAATTTACAAATCTGTTTAACTTTCTGGCACCAGTTGATTAAAAAAAAAATGTTTCTCACCAGAGTACCCCTTTAATGCAATTTTACATGTATACTATACTAGTTAGGTCATGCCACCTATTCCCATCTCTACATAAATTTTTTTTTTTTTTTGTTTTTGTTTTTTCTTATGAATGATTTGAATGGCCTCATGTTCTACCTTCAATAAACATTATAAAGGGAACCCTTCTCATCGAAAATGCAGTCTAAGCTGCAGGTATTGTTATAGAGCAGGAGAAGCTGAGCAGATGATATATACAATACAGTACAATCTGCAGGTATCATGTTATAGAGCAGGGGGAGCTGAGCAGATGATATATACAATACAGTCCAATGTGCAGACATCATGTTATAGAGCAGGGGGAGCTGAGCAGATGATATATACAATACAGTACAATCTGCAGACATCATGTTATAGAGCAGGGGGAGCTGAGCAGATGATATATACAATACAGTACAATCTGCAGGTATCATGTTATAGAGCAGGAGGAGCTGAGCAGATGATATATACAATACAGTACAATCTGCAGACATCATGTTATAGAGCAGGAGGCGCTGAGCAGATGATATATACAATACAGTACAATCTGCAGACATCATGTTATAGAGCAGGGGGAGCTGAGCAGATGATATATACAATACAGTATAATCTGCAGACATCATGTTATAGAGCAGGAGGAGCTGAGCAGATGATATATACAATACAGTACAATCTGCAGGTATCATGTTCTAGAGCAGGGGGAGCTGAGCAGATATGATGCCTGCAAATTGTACTGTATATGTTATAAAGCAGGAGAAGCTGAGCAGATGATATATACAATACAGTACAATCTGCAGGTATGTTATAGAGCAGGAGCTGAGCAGATATCATGCCTGCAGATTGTACTGTATATGTTATAAAGCAGGAGGAGCTGAGCAGATGATAAATACAATACAGTAGGGCTGGGCGGTATGGCCAAATATGTGTATCGCGATATTTTTTTAACTTATGGCGGTTTCACGGGATATAACGGTATTCCCCCCCCCCCCCCCCCTCCCAAAAAAAAAGTTATTAGCCCAGCTGCGCTGCCCCCATCGGGGTACTACTCACGTCACCCACATGCGCTGCCCTCCTCATCCTGTATGTTGCAGCCGCCGGCGCTGACACTCTATACTGTGCGGTATCCCTATGCCCGGGCTGCAAAAGGTAAACAAAAGTAAGCTCACGCATGGCCGACGTCGGCCTTATGCTGGGGACGTGAACGTCGGACAGCTGTCAGCCTATCACTGGCCGCAGCGATGTTCCTCCTCGGTCGGTGATCGGCTCTGGCCACTGTCATGTAAGAAGCCTGCAGGTATAATGTTATAGAGCAGGAGGAGCTGAACAGGTGATATATACAATGCAGTACAATCTGCAGGTTTTATATCACCTGCTCAGCTCCTCCTGCTCTATAACATGATGCCTGCAGATTGTACTGTATTGTATTTGTGCTCAGGGCTTCACACTCGTGCTTGTGGCTGCAACTAGGGATCGACCGATTATCGGTTTGGCCGATATTATCGGGCGATAATCGCGATTTTGTACATTATCTGTATCGGCAATTATCTGTATCGGCCCATCGCCGCCGCTGCCCCAACGCCTCCCCCCATCCCGGTGTTATAATTACCTGTTCCCGGGGGTCCGTGATCCTTCTGGCTCCTGCGCTGTTGCTGTGCTGCGTAAAGACGAGTGACGTCCCCAACGCAACGTCACCATCAGTACGCACAGAGACAGCGCAGGATGCCGATGGAGCCAGAAGGATTGCGGAGCCCGGGAACAGGTATTTATAACACCGGGGATGGGGGGGAGGCGATGGGGCAGCGGCGGCATGTGGGCAGAGGATGGGGGGGGAGGCAATGGGGCAGCGGTGATGGTATGTGGGCAGAGGATGGGGGGGGAGGGGGAGCCGATGGGGCAACTGTGGTGGTTAGACTCAGGACAGGCGGGGGGAGAGTAGCGGGTGGCGGCGGTGGTCTCTGGCACCGCAAAAGCCGCTGCAGTTCATTGATTTAAAGCGCGCGCTTTAAATCATTGATCTGCAACAGCTTCTGCCCCACCGGGGGGGGGGGGGGGGGGCCTGTTGAAATAGCCATTAACTTGTACCGGAATATCGGTATAAGTTATCGACTATCTTCCTGAAAGGTGACAGATTATCGGTATCGGCCCTAAAAAAATTGATATCAGTTGATCGCTAGCTGCAACCATTGCATACCTGTGAGAAATACAATAACTTTAGCAAAGCGATCAGAGATGTGCCATAAACCATGTCCAAGGGCACTCCTTTAGTGGGCATACCCTATAAGGAATGGATAAATATGGGGGCAGAGCATGTGAGCGGACGCGTGTGCAAGGCGCCGCTCTAAACCACCAGGCATAGCCAGCTAGGGTGATGATCCCTGCCCGTACCAGAGACTGTGTTGCCTATGCCAATCGTTTAAGGAGGAGGCTGTGTTCCGATTGAGGAGGCTGCTGTGACGGGATTCCTGCGGTTGAGAGAGCGGAGGGAGCAGGCCGGCGTGGTTCACGGTGAAGGGGAGATTGTGTGGACACGTGACCGGAACAGAGGAGGAGAGTTGGTTGTAGAGTAGAGGTGACCTGAAGGCGAAGAGGAGCAGATAGGGGGAATCGGTATACAAGTGAGACGCCGCAGTATCAGATTTCATTTCGAAGCAGAGTGGAGTGGTTAGAGGAGCTAAGCTCCAGCCTGGCCAGGTCGCAGAGAAGCGGAGGGTGTGCAGATGGAAGTTGGAGATAAATGTCTTTTGGGGGGACTTGGTCGTCTTGCCCTGGAGACCAGAGGGCGGTTGGGGACATTTTTTACCTGTTGGAGCTATTCCGTGGTGGTGACTGAAAAAATCTGGGGTTCTGTCTGACTTCCCTTTCTGCACCCAAGAGACTTCCCTGCTGGATTTTGATTCTGAGAGAAGTCATAGTGGAGTGTAGTGATTGAAATGGTTCCCTCCTCTCTGTACTAATAACTTTACTAATATCATCTTCTGTGTACTAACAATTAATAACAGACTCTGGACATAATATTGCGCAATTGTGGAGAGAGACTTTATTTTTTCAAAGTTTATCTTCTGTGCCCTGGCCGCTATGAGAAGGTTGGAGCCTCCAGGAAGTGGTGCAATTTTGGGACTCCCTCATTAACAACTAACAATCTATACTGCCTCATAATTTAATTTTTCTTTTTCCTCCTTTTTTTCTTTGCTTTTGGTATGCTGCTAATAGAGAACTGTTCTCCGTTCTCCCGAGTTCTAGTTGGTGAACTGTAAAATCTGATGCACACTAATGATCAAGTTGTTGCCTATTTGCGGATTGGTGTTTTGGAGGAAATTTAAATAGGGGGCTGTTAGAGTATGGCAGAAAAGTTCTTTACTTTTTTTTCTTCTTTGGTGTTCTGAAACTAAATTCCTGAACTGTAAAAACTAGTATGTATTGATGGCTGAGTGCCTCCCCCCCCCCCGAACGATAGGGTTAGAGGGACCAACTGAGTGGGCTGGTTTCTGCGGGAAGGTAAGGAAGAAGAAAAAGAGTAGAGGGAATTAGTTTTGGAGGTCAGGATAATGGGGGGAAGAAAGCAGGGAAAAATGACTCGCCGCCCAACCGCATGTCGAGGGGTTGTACATCGACCCGTCAGAAGGAGCGGTGGGCGGAGGCTCGATGAAGAAAAAAATTTCAGGGGGAAAAATGAATCGACAAGAATTGGAAAGGAAAAAAGATGACAGCAGCGGAAAATTCGGAGGAGGAGGCAGAGGATAATCAGGAGGAAGATGGAACTAAAGCAATGCTTAGTAAAATATTTGAGGGAGTAGAAAAAACAAATGAAGCAATAAAGGAGGTTAAAAACCAGATCGGGGAGGTGAGACAGGACACTGTAACATTAAGACAGGACTTACAGAAAATTAAAGCGTGGTTGAATGAACTAGAAGCTAAAACTAAAGGGGTAGAACACAAGACAGATAAGTTAGAGAGAGAGGTGGGTAATGTGTCAGGAATGTGTCAGGAACTGAATGCCAAAGTGAGAGATCTAGAGGATAGAGGACGGCGATCAAATGTAAGAATAGTGGGGATCCCTGAAAAATTAGGACAAGATTGTCGAGGTTTTTTAAAAACTGGATCAGGGATGTGGAAATTGTATCGCCCGACGCCCGGGACATGCACTTCCGGGCGCCGGGCAGGTGAATTCTTCAGGCATTAGTCCTGTATCGGACAAGCAGGGCTAAATGCCTAAAGAATTCACATATAACGGGGCAATCAGTTTTGCCCTGTAACTAAACTCCTATAGACTGTAGCTGTACGCTGCAGCCTATAGGGAGCCGCGCAGGTCGACAGCATCCCGGCGTAGGCGCGTGTGATGACGTCACTTATCACGCGCACCTCCGTCCGGACCGAGGATGCGGACCAGTAATAACAGTGACCGCTGAGCCTGCTGGAGCGAACATGGGGGCAGACAGGTAGCAGGGGATCGGAGAGGTGGTGAGGTTTAGTAAATAATGTGGTACAGGAGAGGGGAGGGGATTGGGCTGAAATATGACACGTGGGGCATCAGAGGGGAGGGGGGAATATAATGACGCAGGGGACATCAGAGGGGGAGGGGGGGGAATATAATGATGCAGGGGGCATCAGAGGGGAAGGGGGGAATATAATGACGCAGGGGGAATCAGAGGGGGAGGGGGAATATAATGACGCAGGGAGCATTTGGGGGGGGGGGGGGGGTTACATAATGGCACAGGGGGCCCTACTTGATCCCTACCTGATAAAGGACACACCTGAAGGTGGACTTCCTACTTAAAGGAATACTGTAGTGCAAAATAACGTATCCCCATAAGTGATAGACAACCCCCCCCCCCCCCCCCAATCTCTTGTATGAGGCCCCAGCAGACAGCATGAATGGGATGTTCTGTCCCTGCATGACACGGCTGCTGAAATGCCCCCTCCATGTAGCTATGGGATACTTGGGGGGGAGGGGGGGGGCGTCGCTGCGTCATGCGGACAAGCCCCATTCCTGCCGTGGCCCCTTGCAAAATATTTTTCATTAGGAATATTTAAGTAATTATGTTGGTTTGCTAATGATAAAGGAGGTGTCCCAATTATGGTGATTGGTGATATTAATGCAGTAATGGATGAAGGGAAAGATAGATTAAGGATAGGAAGACAAAATCCGAGTGGGGGAACAGGACTGAAAAGAATGGTGGAGGAATTAGGATGGGTGGATTACTGGAGAGAAATAAACCCAGAATTGAGAGAAACATTATCCCGTATATATAGATATATATATATATATATGTATGTGTGTATATATATATATATATATATGTATGTGTGTATATATATATATATATATATATATATATATATATATATATATATATGTATATATGTATGTGTGTATATATATGTATGTGTGTATATATATATATATGTATGTGTGTATATATATATATGTATGTGTGTATATATATATATATATATATATATGTATGTGTGTATATATATATATATATATATGTATGTGTGTGTATATATATATATATATATGTATGTGTGTGTATATATATATATATATATATATATGTATGTGTGTATATATATATATATATGTATGTGTGTATATATATATATATATATATATATGTGTGTGTGTATATATATATATATATATATATATATGTATGTGTGTATATATATATATATGTATGTGTGTATATATATTATATATGTATGTGTGTATATATATATATATGTATGTGTGTATATATATATATATATGTATGTGTGTATATATATATATATATGTATGTGTGTATATATATATATATATATATATGTATGTGTGTATATATATATATATATATATATATATGTATGTGTGTATATATATATATATATATGTATGTGTGTATATATATATATATATATATATGTATGTGTGTATATATATATATATATATATATATATGTATGTGTGTATATATATATATATGTGTGTGTATAA